>NC_053491.1:333941951-334177280 GCF_905171775.1 Rana temporaria
TCTACTACAATACCGTGTTTCCCCGAAAATAAGCCCGGGTCTTATATTAATTTTGGTCACAAAAAACACACTAGGGCTTATTTTCAGGGTAGGGCTTATTTACGGTTTGTCTGGGTGGCTGTTGCTTTTAAAAAAAATCCTGTTTCTTTAAAGCATGATAGACAACACAGTGTTTGTGCGGTGTCATCTATCCCTCTAAATTTTCCTCCAAAAATCCTGTGTCCTCTGTCTTTCCCTCACCCCCCCCCCCCCACCACCACAACATTGTCAGGTCAGGAGTCTGTTTTTTACATCATTCTGAATTGATTGTAAAGTAATCAGTTCTATTACAGTTCAGTCAGTCCCGTTTTATACTGTATAAATGTACCTTTTTAACAACTGTTCTGGTACCGTATACTGCTCTTCTCTGAGATGAGGAAAGAAAATGTGCCGTCAGCATGCTCCGTGCACTACGGTAAAGAGGGAGAGGGCGCAGACGTCAGCGGGAGGAGAGGAGGAAAAAGAAAAGCCGCTATTGCTGCTGACGTCTGTGCACTGAAGACAGAGGGGCCGCCGACAGGTGGGAGGAGTGGAGGAAAGAGAACAGCTGAGATATTGGCTGACGTCAGCCCGCTCCATGCACAAAAGAGGAAGGGTCAGACATCATACGGGAGGAGAGAAGAGGACCTCCGGCGGGACAGCGGTGGGTGTAAACATGTTTTTTTTAAATACAGCTGCAAAACGGAGACACTGGCCAATATGTACAAAAGCATTACAGGGTTTTTAATGAGATTTACTAGGGCTTATTTTCGGGGTAGGGCTTATATTGCAGCCCACCCTGATAATCCAGATAGGTCTTATTTTCGGGGTAGGGCTTACTTTCGGGGAAACACGGTAATAATAAAATGAAATGGTGATGGGGAGTTGAAGAGGCACAGGGATATGACGCTTCTACAATAATAAAATTAAATGGTGATGGGGAGTTGAAGAGGCACAGGGATATGACCCTTCTACTACAATAATAAAATGAAATGGTGAGTTGAGGAGAAGGGACAGGGATATGACCCTTCTATTACGAGAACACAATGAAATGGTGAGTTGAGGAACAGGGATATGACCCTTCTACTACAATAATAAATTGAAATAGTGATGGGGAGTTGAAGAGGCACAGGGATATGACCCTTCTACAATAATAAAATCAAATGGTGATGGGGAGTTGAAGAGGCACAGGGATATGACCCTTC
Source organism: Rana temporaria (assembly GCF_905171775.1). Lineage (NCBI taxonomy): Eukaryota > Metazoa > Chordata > Amphibia > Anura > Ranidae > Rana > Rana temporaria. The sequence continues at coordinate 333,943,175 of NC_053491.1, forward strand.
TATTACAATAATACAATTTAATTGTGATGGCGAGTTGAGGCATAGGGACGTGGACACGACCCTTCTACTACAATAATAAAATTAAACGGTGATGGAGAGTTGAGAAAAAAGGAGGAGATGTGCACCTTCTTCTAGTACAATAACAAAAATGAAAAGGGCTGACACTCCTTCCAAGTCTCTGACTGAAGGTCAGAGAACTGGGGGAAGACTGCAGAAGCCTGGGACAATCCACTGATCGCAACTGTGATGCTTAGCAGGCTTCTGTGTGAAAATAAATTAAATGCATATTTTTTTTCCTGCACAAATATGTGCATTTATTTTTTAAAGGTGAATCCAGCCTTTAGGAGTTTCCAGGCTCCCAGAATCACCTTCTGTAGTTCTCAAGCACAAGGGTGAACTGAGCACCACACAAATACACTGTTAAAAAAAACATTCAAAATCTGATGGTAAATAAGAATATAAAAATTAAGATTAAAAGTGGATGAAAACCTGATTCATGAAATTTGACCCAGGCACATATATATCTGTAGTGTTTACTTATCTCTCACCAAAGCCCTGTGTCTTTCTGCTGCACCGTTCCGCTGTTATCAGCATGATAACTTCTGACAAGTCCTCCAACAACTAAGAACAGGGTGGGTGCTATAAATAGATTAGCAGAGAGCTTGTCTTCTCACAGAACAGCTCTGCAAATTCCTTCCTTCCTCTGCGTATGTGGAGGGGGTGGTATGCCTTGCCTTTAACCACTGCCTAATGCCGATATATGCCGGCAGAATGGCACGGCTGGACACATAGACGTATATATACGTCCTCTTCAAGAGCCCAGACGTGGGTCGCGAAGCGCGCCGCCGGTCCGAAGCTCCTTGACCGCGAGACCGATCGCCGCCGTTTACATCCATGTGCTCATCCACACCAATAAGCACAGCTAATGGTTTGTGCTGCGAGGAACTGTGCCAACATGTTGGAATTGCCACCGTTTACATTTTTTGCTAGAACTTTACTGAAATGTCTCAAGTGATATTTCATTTAGTTACAACACAGAGCAACGTGCTTCACTGAAGAAAATAAATAAAGATTACTGAATGCAGTATTCTTTTTAGTGTGCGTTTCAGTAAACTCCCTTCATAGCGAACAGGGCAAAATTACCTCATCTTTGCACTAGGACTGTGCTACACAATGTTGCTCACACAATGGTGTGAAGGGGCCCTAATGGCCCGTACACACAGCCGGTTTTCCCGCCGAAAAAAAACTTCAAAACAATGGTTTGCATACACACGATCACACAAAAGTCCTGTGAACTTTTTGACTACCAAGAACGCTGTGACGTAAAGACTATGACGAGCCGACAAAATTAAGTTCTATGCTTCCGAGCATGCATCGAATTGCTTCCAAGCATGTCGGAAAAGCATACAGGTAAAACAGTTTTCCTGCTAGGATTTTTTCCTGACAGGAAAATGTCAGATGGAGCATACACACGGTCAGGATTCCCAACGAAAATCTCTCATCGCCGTTTTTTTCTGACGGGAAAACCGGTCGTGTGTATGGGGCATAAGAGTAAAATTAGTAAATGCTCCAACGTTCACAAAGCTTTAGTGTTTCTTGGTCAGCATTAGCAGCTCACTGAATGATTCTGCTTAGTCTTTTTCTCTTTAAGCATTAAAGACGTCTAGAAGGAGGGAACAGGCTAAGAGAATCAGGACATTCTTCAGTGCGATAGACAAAACATGAAGAAGTACTTTTAGAGCTAGCCAGGAATAAGCCAATTCAATCGAGGAGCCAAGAGATTCCTTTCAGGGACCATGTTTTTCAATCGACAACAACAAAAAGAGCTCAGAAAAGTCAAGCACTAGATATCTCTTTTGTCCGCACGTTCGCTATCAGGCTACTGGGACTTGTGTAGCCGTGGTAGACAATGCAGTCCGAAGACATCCAGAAAAAATACAAACATCAACTTACACTGCTTAATACACCCTATGGGCTTGTTCACACTAGGTGCGGTGAATGGCGTTTTTCCGTTGCAAGGCCGTGTAGAAAACAACTGTTAATGCTGCAACAGAGCCCCTGGGTGCCGAACAGTGCAATGCACAAAATGAATTGCGTATGCTGAGTTGTGGTGCATAGCGGTGAATGGAATGTAAAGTTGAAAGAAAAGCGTACACAGTGCAATGCGTTTAAGCGCATATTGCACCCCCCCTTGACAGACCTTACTTACCGTGTGTGCAGGTGTGAATGGGCCTTAGGAATTTGTCTCAGAGGCACCTAGCAGTAATTGCTGGTGTTTTTACACGCACTATAGTATCGGTGTGTATATATATATAATATATCTATCTCCACAATGCACTGTCACTGTACTAATGACACTGGCTGGAAAGCGGTAACATCCAGGGGGATCAAGGGTTTAAATGTGTGCTTTCACACTGGACCCGTGCGCTTGCTGGAAGCTACAAAAGGTCCTGTAAACAGCATCTTTGGGGCAGTTTGCGAGCGCTGTATACAGCGCGCCTAAACCGCCCCTGCCCATTGTATTCAACACAGGCAGTTTTTACTCTTTCTTCATGCGCTAGTGGGGGTTAACTTAAAAGTGGCTGAAATGCACTTGTAAAAGAAGCGGAGCTTTACCACCAACGTGGTGTTGCCCCAGTGTGAAAGCAGCCTTAGGCCTCATGTACACTGCTGCTGGTAAATGGACGTTTAGCCCTCATTCACACCTAGGCGACAAAATGCCTGAAGCGCGACGCCCGTGCCGCTGGAGGGGAGAATTTCCATTGATGTCTATGAGATGGTTCACATCTCATAGACGCCATACGCCTGAAAACAAGTCCCGGACCCTTTTTTTCAGGCGGCATTGGCGTTCGGCCATAGACATCAATGGCAATTCTTTGTGAAAAAAAAAAAAAGTAACCTAATCGCGGCAAAATATGCCGCGTACGCGGCGTTACAATGTGAATGGAGGGTTAGGAGCAGCTGGGCGTTTTTTTTCAGCTGCCCCTTAACTCTCCTTTATGTTCTCTTATCAGTACATGTACACAGGGTCGTTTACAGTCGTTTCTATGCAGTTGAGTTTAGAAGCATTTTTTGGAAAGCAAAAATAAATAAATAGTAAAAAAAAACAGCTTGTAAATGCGTGGAAAATGGGGGTAACTCGCATTTAGCTGCATCTCATTTACAGGCAGTTTTAATTTTTGACGATTTGAAACCAAAAACACAAACGCTTCTAAACACGCCAAAACGGAAGTTTTTAAATGATGGGAGAGGTTTTAAAACGACCGTGTACATTAAAGCGGAGTGCCACCCAAAATTGAAACTTCTGCTTTAAGCACTTCTCGCCCCCTTACATGCCACATTTGGTGTAACTTTTTTTTTTGGGGGGGGGCTTCATTAGGAGTGGGACTTTCTATCCCACTTCCACCTACGGGGTACCAAGGCGACGACTCCTCCGGGCACCTAGCCATCACGGCCGGGTGCCCAGAGTGGCAATGGAGGCGCAGAGGAGAGGAGTGACGCTCCGGGCGGCCGCTTCGCTGGACCGTGGAACAGGTAAGTGTCTGTTTATTAAAAGTCAGCAACTACACTTTTTGTAGCTGCTGACTTTTAATAAACAAAAAAAGGCTGGAACTCTGCTTTAAGCCTAAAGACTGAGGCCCGGATTCTCAAACGAGTTACGCTCGTGCGCAGAAGCATATTCTACATTAGACCTCCTATGTAACTCATAACTGGTAACCTGTAGACATTTTTAAACATCGCCTATGGAGATTCGTAAGGGTAAAAAAGTTTGTCGCCATTCCACTAGTGGGCGCAATTTTAAAGCATGACATGTTGGCTTTCAATTCACTCGGCGTAACATTATCTTTCACAATATAAAAAAATAAAACAATTGGGCGAACTTTACTGTTGTCTTATTTTTTAAAGTAAAAAAAAGCGTATTTTACCCTAAAAAAATTTCACTTATAAGACAGCTGTGCAAATACAATGTGACCAAGTATTACGACCTCCATTATATTCTCTAGGGTGTCTGAAAAAAAAAAATAATAATAATGTTTGGGGTTCTAAGTATTTTAACTTGTAAACACCAAGTCTGAAAAATAGGCCTGGTCCTTAAGTGGTTAAAGCAATTGTAAAGTCACTGATCATAAATCCTTGAATCCCCTCTGTCTGTTACAGCAAGACCTTTACGTGACCCCCCCGATGGATGCTTGCCTTCCCTGAGCTAAGGACTAGAGAGAGAGGGGCTGAACTTCCCCTCTGACATCAACCAGGTGGTCACGTGACCGCGGTGCTGTAAAATAAAGGCATTTAGCTGCATAAAAAACAAAACAAAAAAAAAAAAACAGATACGCCACTTGCTGTAACGGAGGGGATTCTAGGATTTGTGATCAGTGACTTTACAGCCACGGTGGCGAGGAGGGGCAGGGTGGAGATGGCTCACACACACACACCGGGCTGACAGGCAGAGAGGCAGGGGGGAGAGGGAGAGACTGGGATGACGGTAGGCCCGAAACAACTAATCGATTAATCGACAACTAATCGATTATGAAATTAATCAATTACAATTTTCATAATCAATTAATCGGCCAGTAACATAATGGGGTTAAAAAAACTAAAATTAGCCCTTTATAGTAAAAAAAAAAAATAGCAAATCGCTACTGTAAATATTACTTTTTACTGTCCCACAGTAAAAAAAAAAAATGAACTCCTTACAGTAGCGATTTGCTCTTTTTGAACTTTTTTGTTTTTTTAACCCCATTATGTTACTAAACATCTCAGGCCGGGGTCACGCCTCTGTTTTTTTGGTGCTTTTTGCAGAAACACACTACAGTCCATTTGCATGTTTTCCTATGGGACACGTTCACATCCATGATTTTTTTCAGCTGCTGCGTATTTGGAAAGGGCAAGGACTTTTTAACGCAAAACAGTAATATTTCGTTTTTTTTGGTTCAATATACTTCAATGGAGAAGCTCCAGAAAAGTATGTAATGCATGTTTGTGGCAATTTTGTGTTTTTTAATCTGCCCAACAACAAATTGGTCCATAAAAAATAAAAAAATGCGAATTTTTTATTTTTTAAGGCTATTATCCGATTAATCGAAACAATAATCGGCCAACTAATCGATTATGAAAATAATCGTTAGTTGCAGCCCTAGATGACGGAGGCATGTAAACTGACCACGGTATCAGATCAGCGGCCACGATTACGGTGGTCAGTTCACATAGGGGACAGGAACAGGCAGGATCAACCGGGTATTTTATAACATAGAGGGGGATTACACTGCAGAAACACCATGCTGTTTAGCGTGCTTTAAAAGGAAGAACATTTTTTTTTTACAACTTTTCTAAAGTAGCACTAAATCCCTGAAATAAAACCTGTATTGCTTTTTCCAGTCTCCTAAAGCCAGGTACACACGCGAGAACAGCCGGAAAAAACAAACAAAAAAAAAAAAAACAAACACACACAACATTTGAAATTCGGGTCATGAGTATGTCAGCCTGGCTGGCTTCTGTTAGATGTGCATGCTGGAAAACCAGCATCCAACCAACTCCCGATCATCGCTCTCAGCCAATGGCAGAGCGCGCTGATCAGAATGTTCTGGCGGGGGCAGGGCGGGGTGGCAGCCCCGTGTCAGAACACAACAGCTCAGTGGGGGAGATCGCTAAACTAACCTTGTGGGGTTGGATGGAAAAAAGAAAAATAGTATGTACCCGGCTTAAGGCCAATGACGCATGGGCGATTTCTCTGCTAGCGACAAATTGCCAGTGGCTCGATCGCTAAAAAGGACTACCCACCTATCTCTATGGAACCGCTCTTCCTCTCTAGCCCGATACAGCAAGATGTCACTCTGCGACTGGCCTGAACACCCCTTAATCTCCATCACTAGCAAGGGGAGCAACGTCTTGCTACCTCCGCTACAAAGGGAGCGATTCCACAGGTACAAACAGGAAGCCCCTTAGCGATCCTGCCCCTATCAGATTAGACGAATTGTCAGCAGCAGGATTGTTAGTAACAGAGTTCCCTGTGTGTCACCAGTCTAGGGGGCTCATGCACGCAGATGTAATAAAATACCGATACCTTTGCCCGGATCTTTCTGGCAGAAATCTCTGGCGTAGAAAAATGGTCCGCAAACGGGAAAGTCCTTAAACCGATCACACAATTCTTCTAGCTCAGTTTTCAATCCCAGAAGGTACGCATTTACATGCGTCTATATGTGTGCAAATTATATATATATATATATATATATATATATATATATATATATATATATATATATATATATATATATATATATATATATATATATATATATAAAAATAACGGACCATGAAGTCCTCCACTTAATCACGCTTAATTCAGCACAAGATCACTGAGCATAACCCAGCTTTGTGCATAGCCTTATAATGATTCAATACGGCTGTATTGAAATCTGAAAAAAAAACACTATACATTGTACAGGTCTAAAGACAGCGGCTTTTACACCCACATGCATAGGCCCAAGGTCTAATTAGTATGTTACAGGGTCAATGTACAGGCTTGAGACATAGCAAGGGGCAGCTGAAATTCCACCGTTACAGGGAGAATAAAGATTCACATACAACTTCTGCCACCTAGATCTCCAAAGGTCCTGATTGTTTTATGAGCAGTTTCCCCTCTGATCATCGGGAGCTCAGTTTGAATTACCCAGGTTTCAGTAATATGCAAAGTTGCTCATTAACCTCCAAGATAAGGCTGCTATAAAGGGCTATGCTGTATATGCTTGAATAATAATAATAAAAAAAATAAAAAAATAAAAAAAAGTTAGAATGTAAAGCTAAATCTTTTTTTATATAAAATATTTATATATATATATATATATATATATATATATATATATATATATATATATATATATATATATATATATATATATATATATATATATATATATATATATATATATATATATATATATATATAATATTTTATATATAAAAAAAAAAAAAAAAATTCAGCTTTACATTCTAACTTTTTTTTTTTATTATTATTATTATTATTATTCTTCTTCTTTAAGTATCAGTCGGCGTCATCATCACTTCTGACCTTAAAAAAAAAAAAAAAGCATGCAAATTCCTGTTCTAGATAAAATTGCCTGCGTAAGTGGTGTTCCATGTTGCCCCTAGCAAAATACTGCTTAATCATTAATCCCACGTCCTCTAAGGTTTACCATATGTCATAAATGATAAACAGATTTTATTTACTACTTTTATCAATTCTTTTCCGATGGAGGACCAAATGATGTTCCAGTTTCAGGTGGCCCCAAGTGGGATAGGTCACCTGTCAGCTTCCAATATCTCCCTGAACGTCGTGTTTCACTCCACAAGGCCAAAATGAAGTGTCCTCTCTCATAGCTAGTCACCTCAATTATTTAGATTAAAGCAGACCTCCACCCAACAAGATACAAATAATACAGTATATCTAGATAAAAATGAAAAAGCTCAGCAATATTCACCTTCAATCCCACTATTCTCTTTGGTACTGGTGCTAGATGTGGTCTGTCTAATAGCCTGCACCATTCATCCCCTGAGCCCAGGTTGTCTTAGATCTGCCCGAGTTTGTGAAAGGAGGAACAGCAGCCTGGCAGAATGATCTTCCAGTGCCCCACTGGTCACTCGCTCAACACTGCCACCATTCTTGGGCCCACCCCAGTCTGTGAAAGGAGGAACAGTAGCCTGGCACAACTATCTTCCAGTGCCCCACTGGTCACTCGCTGCCACCATTCACAGAATGCCTTGTATTTGTGGAGATTGTGAAATTACCACCCCTTTTCTCCAATATAAGTATACAATAAAGATCATATCTGGCGTTTAGGGTTCATTCACATGGGTGGTCGGCCCTATATAGCGTGAAGAGCTGTTTAGTTTTTCTACTCATGCCGAGCTGTACACAGGCAGCCCATATAAAGTGAACAGATATGCATCAGGTGCTAAGACCCGGAAGCATGGGTTCTACCTCTGGGTCTGTGCACCCATCCCTGCATACACGTCTAACTTTCCTGTGTCGGTATATCTGTATGGGCAATGTGTATCCATTCACTTTACATGGGCTGCCTGCACACAGGTCAGTGCCAATAGAAAAAGTCAATGGTCTTCATGCTGTACAGGGAAGAGCACCCGTGTGAATGAGCCCTAATAAGGAGGAACAGAACTCTAGAAGTGTTACCCAAAGGCAGGCATTATTTCCTGTGTTTTTTCAGCAGCTGATCTTTTTTCTATTAATGACTGAACATTCCTTGTTCTGCACTGTGTGGAGGCAGCCATGAGGGTAGAAGCAGGGTTTTGCTTCCTCATGACAGAGCCTCCAGCAAGGAGAACAATAACTACTTGCCAACTAGTCACGTACCTGGTACGTCACTGGACTTCAATTGGTTGTACTGGGGTGATGGCATCATCCCTGTACCATGGTACATCCCTCTTTAAAAAGCAATCCTAGCGGCCTTCTCAGGTTTCCTCCCACACTCCAAAGACGTGCCGATAGTTTAATTGGCTTCTGTCTAAATTGGCCCTAGTATATGAATGTGAGTTAGGGACCAAAGAGATTGTAAGCTCCTTGAGGGTAGGGACTGATGTACAATGTATATGTAAAGCGCTGTGTAAATTGTCAGCGCTATATACGTACCTAAATAATAATAATAATAATAATAATAATAATAATAATAATCAAAAATGAAGAGTTTAATAAAGTATGAAAATTCTCATATAACCGAATAAAAAAATCTGAATTATTGCAGTGCATTTGTATTGTATTTTCGAACGACATCTGGCATCGTACGAGAAAAGTTTTCCCGTTTGTCCCGTCGGATAATTTAGTGTGGATTGTCAGGATCAGCTCTCAAAAAAATGTGCAATAACGATGAGATTAGAGTACAAATCGCTTCGAAAGTGGTATTTTTAATACGATTTTCAGATTGTGTGTACAGGCCAAAACACAAATTCCATTGTGGTATGAATGGGCCATTAGTGACTGTAGCTCAATCCTGCCAACTTCAATAGATATGGAAAAAGACTGGGGTGTCTATGGGTAGCCCCAGAGACTTTAGTAGGCACTCTGGCTGGTCTCGAGTCTGGACTATTTTAACAATAAACCATTCGTCACCTATAATAGAGCAGATCAGGATGCATCTCCAGTTTTTTTTCCTTCGTAATGAAGTGAGATCAGCAGTTTAAGATTATGGCTGCTTGTGGATTTTTATTTATTGATCATGCTGGACAATCAATTCATGACATCGCTGTTTCCGCTGTTGCTTCAACCACCCCCACCTCCAATGTTTTCTCCCTCTAAGTGCATAATGCCGTTTCCAGAGCAAGTGGTCATTATCCGGAGAGGATCACGTAAATGCTATACTTCCCAGCGGACGGAAAAATACCACCACTGACTTATCTTTAGACAATGGCTGTTATGACTGATCGGAGGCCATAAACGTTCTCCTAGTGTCTATGGGCTCCAGGGAGGTGAGTTCTTCAAAATGATCATACAACTGGAATCAGCTTCAACCCTTTACCAGACTCAGCTGGCTAAGGCATGTGGCAGATGTACAATGGACCTTTACCTTTAACAAAAAATAAGTAAAATATTGGAGACCAAGGCCCAGATTCTCAAAGGGCTTACGACGGCGCAGCGCCATGTACGCCGTCGTAAGTCCTAATCTGGGCCGTCGTATCTATGCGACCGATTCTTAGGCCCCGTACACACGAGAGGATCCATCCGCTGGAATTGATCCGCGGACCGGCTCCAGCGGATAGATCCCCTGGTGTGTACAATCCAGCGGATCTGTTTCCGCAGATTTTTATCCCCTGGGATGGATTTCAAGCAGATAAAAATTTGAAGACATGCTTTAAAATCTATCCGCTTGAATCCATCCCAACGGATTGATCCGCTGGTCTGTACAGACTCACCGGATCAATCCGTCCCAATGGATCCCCCGCATGCGTCGTAATGATTCGACGCATGCGTGGAATTCCTTATATGACAGCGTCGCGCACGTCATCATCGCGGCGACGGCAAGACACGTCATCGCGGTGGGATTTCGGCGTGGATTTCGATCCGATGGTGAGTACACTCCATCGGATCCAAATCCGCGGAAATCCTCGAGAGGATTTATCCGCGGAAACGGTCCGGTGGACCGTATCCGCGGATAAATCCTCTCGTGTGTACTAGGCCTTGGAATCAGTTACGCATAGATATCCATTAGATCCGACAGGCGTAAGTCTCTTACGCCGTCGGATCTTAAATGCAATTTTTTTTGTCCACTAGGTGGCGCGTCCATCGTTTTCCCCGTCGAGTATTCAAATTAGCTAGATACACGAATTCCCGAACGTACGCGCGGCCGACGCAGTAAAGTTACAACGTTTACGTTAAGCTTGTCCCGGCGTAAAGTTGCCCCTGCGTATATGAGGCGCAACCAATGTTAAAGCGGGGGTTCACCCTTAGAGGGCACTTTTCCCCCTTCGCTTCCTGCTCGTTATTACTAGGGGAATCGGCAATTTATTTTAAAATATGTGCAGTACTTACCCGTTTACGAGACGCATCCTCTCCGTCGCTTCCGGGTATGGGCTTCGGGAATGGGCGGTCCTTCTTGATTGACAGGTTTCCGAGAGGCTTCCGACGGTCGCATCCATCGCGTCACGATTTTCCGAAAGAAGCCGAACGTCGGTGCGCAGGCGCAGTATAGAGCCGCACCGACGTTCGGCTTCTTTCGGCTACGAGTGACGCGATGGATGCGACCGTCGGAAGCCTCTCGGAAGAATGTCAATCAAGAAGGAACGCCCGCTCCCGAAGACCCATACCCGGAAGCGACGGAAGAAGATACAGCTCGAAAACGGGTAAGTACTGCACCTATTTTAATATAAATAGCCGATTCCCCTAGACCGAACGAGCAGGAAGCTAAGGGGAGATTTTTTTTTTTTTTTTAAATGGGTGAACTCCCGCTTTAAGTATGGCCATCGTTCCCACGTCGAAATTTGAAAAGTTATGTCGTTTGCGTAAGTCGTCCGTGAATGGGGCTGGACGCCAATGACGTCCTTGCGACGTCATTTGGGGCAATGCACCCTGGGATATTTTACGGACGGCGCATGCGCAGTTCGTTCGGCGCGGCAACGCGCTTAATTTAAATGCTACACGCCCCCTACCCGCCGAATTTGAATTCCGCCGGGTGATTGACGCTACGCCGCCGCAACTTTACACGCAAGTGCTTTGTGAATAAAGCACTTGCCTGAAAAACTTGTGGCGGCGTAACGTAAATCAGATACGTTGCGCCCGCCCAGTTTTACGCCGATCTACGAGAATCTGGGCCCAAATGTGCAGAAATTTTCCAGTATGTTGGGAAATTTTTAACTGCACAGGACTCATTCTTGGATGTGCTTACCGTCACTCGATTCCAAAAAGGTATCTGCCATGTGCAAAAATTTAATAAAAACGCCCACATTAGTAAAATACAAATTATACATTTAGAATATTTTTGCTGAGCATTGCAACAGTGATCAGTACATTTCCGGTGCAAAGATCAGATCACTGCATTGTTTACATTCCAGACCCAGGTCCATATGGGGGGGGGGCGGTACAGACACCCAGCAGGCTAGAGGAAGTATACCACCTACAAGTGCAGTGAATTCACCAGTACAGTCTAGGAGACCCTCTTTCCTACTTACAAAGAATGCAGAGGTCTGTAATTTTTATCATAGGTACTCTTCAACTTTGAGAGATGGAATCTAAAACACCCCAAACCCCCGAAAATCACATTGTATAATTTTTAAATACTGTATATACTCGAGTATAAGCCGAGTTTTTCAGCAAATTTTTTTGTGCTGAAAATGCCCCCCTCGGCTTATACTCAAGTCACCTTTTTGCGCCTGATCTCTCTGAATTTGAAGACCCAGGACCCGCTGGCCGTAGGTTCCCTGGACCCCAAACTTGACACACATATAGCCCCACTCTTCCTCTACAAGTGTGCAACGTTTGCTGTCTAGGGGACCTACGGCTGGGGAGCACCGATTTTTCAAAGCCAGGCACTCCATCTCTATACTCCCATGTTAAACGTCAGTCTAGGCATGGACACAGTGAGGCATGGGCACAGTGAGGCATGGGCACAGTGAGGCATGGGCACAGCGAGGCATGGGCACAGCGAGGCATGGGCACAGCGAGGCATGGACACAGCGAGGCATGGACACAGCGAGGCATGGACACAGCGAGGCATGGAGATGGACAGCCTAGGCTTATACACAAATCAATAAGTTTTCCCAGTTTTTTGTGGTAAAATTAGGTCCCTCGGCTTATATTCGGGTCGGCTTATACTCGCATATATACGGTAATTAATTTGCATTTTATTGCATGACGTAAGCAGCCCTCAAAAATTCCACTCGCCTGCTCGCATTTTGCAAAAGGATTTTGAGGGCTGGCGAGGAATGGCTGCCTGGGAAGCTGGGGGGTAAACACTGCCAGCATGCAGGGTTGTATGGGAGTCCCTTCTCCCAGCGCTCGTGGGGGGGGGGGGGGAGTAGAGCGGCGGCCGGATCATCAGGGCGCAGGAAACTTCACTGGCGGCTTTCATTTCAATTGCCGTGTGTTCCCTGCACTCGCTGTCACACACAGCCCCGCCCCCTGGTCCCGGGGACTTTGATAGACAGATAATCCGTCCAATCACGAGTGACGTGTATCAAAGTTCCCCGGCCAGGGGGCGGGGCTGCATGTGACGGCGAGTGGCGGGAACACACACCAATTGAAATGAAAGATGTGATCTTCCTCGGTGCGCTCATCATCCACACGGTAATTAACTTCCTCTCCTCTGTTCACTGCATGAAGGGCACAGACAGGCAGCATCGGCGGACACGGGCAGGCTGCATCAGCGGGCACAGATTGGCAGCATGAAGGACACAGGCAGCATGGTGGGCACAGATAGGCAGAATGAAGGACACAGGCAGCATGACGGACACAGATTGGCAGAATGAAGGACACAGGCAGCATGAAGGGCACAGATTGGCATCATCGGCAGACACTGGCAGGCTGCATTGGTGGGCACAGATAAAGTTGTTAATATTTATTTTTAGAACTTAATTCTGCATAAAACATTTTAAGTGTCATTTCATGTGATAATTTATAAGGGCGTGTTTAGGGCGGGGCATGGTAGGGGTTGGGTGGGGCAACTGTTGGCGAGTAACCCTTGAGGCTTGGCTAGTAGCTCAGGACTTCAAATTTTGAGCCCCGACGTAAGTATTTGATGCATTAGAAAAAGCAGAACTTAATATTTGGTACAGAAACCTTTTGTTTGAAATTACAGAGATCATACGTTTCCTGTAGTTCTTGACCCGGTTTGCACACACTGCAGCAGGGATTTTGGCTCACTCTTCCATACCGAGCGTCTCCAGAGCCTTCAGGTTCGGAGCTGTCGCTGGGCAATAAGGACTTTCAGCTCCCTCCAAAAGATTTTCTATTGGGTTCAGGTCTGGAGACTGGCTAGGCCACTCCAGGACCTTGAGATACTTCTTACGGAGTCACTCCTTAGTTGCCCTGGTCGTGCGTTTTGGGTCATTGTCATGCTGGAAGACCCAGACACGACCCATCTTCAATGCTCTTACTAAGGGAAGGAGGCTGTTGGCCAAGATCTCGCAATACATGACCCCATCCATCCTCCCCTCAATACGGCGCAGTCGTCCTGCAGTATTTTAGTTTATAGCGCAGTGGTGATCAAGAACCACCAAAAGAACGCTCCATTTGTGGGGATTCTTTATTTTATTTTGGGACAGCGATGCGCAATTGTCAGTTAAAATAACGCAGTGCAAAAAAAGGGCCTGGTCATGGAAGGGGGTAAATCTTCCAGAGGTCAAATGGTTAAAAGGGGTTTTTGGCCAACTCATTACACAAATATAATTAATTAAATGCTTTTAATGTAACAGAACAAAAGGGTCCAAAAAGAAGAAGTAGCAATCTTGGAATTCTACTGTACTTCCCAACAATGCTGGTCACATGGCCAAATGCCAGCATTTGATCACATGATCTCAGCAGTGGCTTGAAGGAATGTCATTCAGGCAGAACTTCCCAGTCAGACTCAGCCTGAAATGAGATCATCTGCTTCCAAATGAGGTTACAAAACTACATTATGGTATTTGGTCACATGACCAGCACTTGGGAAAAAGACGAATTCAAGAATTCCAAATAAAAGGCTTTTTTTCAGACCCACCTGTATGTATCTTTTTAACTTTATTCCAAAAGTGGTTTTACTAACCATCTCCCTAAGGCCCCTTCCACCTCTCAGATCTCTCGGTTGATCTCCGCTGAGCCGGTGGATGACAGGTCCCTCTCTGCTCACTGAGTGGGAGGGGCTTGTCCAGCGCTGCTGCTTGCTATGAAGAGATCGGACGAAAACAGACAGCATGTCCGTTTTCATCAAATCTCACCCGATCCGATAGGACGGATGGCGACGTATCGACGTCTGTCTGATTTTAGCGGATCAGATCGGATTGTCAGTGGACATGTCACCGCTGACGCTCCATAGACAAGCAAAAAAATGACAGGCGGACCTGAACGGTCCGGCAGTGTGAAAGGGGCCCAATGTGCGCAGGTAGCTGCATCACTAATTTGTCCTCGCCTCTCTCCCTCCAGCCACTAGTGTCTTCCAGCCGCTACATCACTAAAACGTCCCCGCCGTGGCTCCCCCTAGCCCGCCACATCACCGGGGCTCCCCCTAGCCCGCTACATTAGAGCCCTCATTAGGGCCCATTAACCTATAGATGAGAAAGGGCCCTCATTAGAGCCCATTAACCTATAGATGTGAATGGGCACACAGTCAATGTCAACACTAAGGGATGTTCTTTATACAACACAAAGAAGTATTACCATCAGTAGTCACCTAAACACTCTGGCCCAGATTCTCGAATCTGGGCGTAAAACTGCGGCAGGGGGAACGTATGTCATTTACGTTACGCCGCCGCAAGTTTTACAGGCAAGTGCTTTATTCACAAAGAACTTGCCTGTAAAGTTGCGGCGGCGTAGCGTTAATCCCCCTGTGCAAGGCCGCGTAATTCAAATGATCCGGGTAGGGGGCGTAGAGCATTTAAATTAGGCGCGTTCCCGCGCCGAACGTACTGCGCATGCGCCGTCCCTAAAATTTCCCGACGTGCATTGCGCTAAATGACGTCGCAAGGACGTCATTGGTTTCGTCGTGAACGTAAATGGCATCCAGCCCCATTCACGGACGACTTACGCAAACAACGTAAATTTTTACATTTCGACGCGGGAACGACGGCCATACTTAACATTGGTTGCCCCTCATATAGCAGGGGCAACTTTACGCGTCGCAAATATAACGTAAACGTCGTAACTTCACTGCGTCGACCGCGCGTACGTTCGGGAATTCGCGTATTTTGGTAATTTGCATACACGACAGAGGCGACACCTAGCGGCAAAAAATCGGTCGCATAGATACGATGGCCCAGATTAGGACTTACGACGGCGTACATTGCGTTGCGCCGTCGTAAGCCCTTTCAGAATCTGGGCCTCTGTATTTGGGCACAAGTACTACACAGACATAAGATGATTGCTGATTTCAAGACAGGGCAAAGACCAAATTCAATCGCTTATTTTAGCCAAAGAAGTCCATCCACGATATGCCAAGATCAGAGGCAGCCACTAAGCGCGCACACACACACACACACACACACACACACACACACACACACACACACACACACACACACACATACATACATACATAAATACGCACACACTCTACAATGAGCAAACATTATTCAACAGCTGCCTGCGAACCTTATAAAAATCTTCATTCGGCTTTTGATTCCCGACCCACAGGCTGCTTACCATAGATAGAACATACAAAGCAGACACAAGCACTGATGATTTAACTGCCTTTTGTATTGTGAAATAAACACAGAACTTCCCTCACATTATATTTGTTGAGCTGCGGGCTCGGCACAGTACGGGGCACCTAGTACACAACTGTCTTCTATGTGCCCTTTTCACACCGGACAGGTGTGTTGAGGTGTGCTGCATAGCATTTTTACACAGTGCAAAGTTTAGCACCACTAAAACAGTGCACTTTGCCTACACAACACACATGCTCTTAAAACTTAAAAAAAAAAAAAAAAAAAAAAAAAACACAACACACTGACTTTTATGACAGGAGAGACCCTATTGTCTTCTGTTATAAACCCTTCTCATTGCCTGTCAGCGTTTCGTGTACACGGTGCCACTCATGCGCAGCTTAGTGTACATTTACAGTATGGCCCTTCCTGACGACTGGGAGAAGATGGAAGGTCCTGTAAAAGCAAAAGCACCAACACTGCAGCCTGGCAGGTAGGTCTTCCATAATGTGCCAATATGTTGTGCATTCTAGTTAGTACATTATGGCATAATACTCCTGGGGGGCATTTTTTTTTTACTTATTTTTATATGTGGGGTTTCAATTCTGATTTAAAAGTATCAGTCCACCCATACCTGAAGTTTCAGTGTTATGCTAGCCATACACTAGAGGGTTTATTTACAAAAACTGGAGCACTCAGAATGTGGTACAGCTGTGCATGGTAGCCAATCAGCTTCTATCTTCAGCTTCTTCAATTAGAGCCCATTCACACAGGGGCAACAAGACTTCGGGAGGCAACTTGGGCACGACTTGAGTATGAATCAGGCAACTTACAAGGCAACTTCAAGTTGCCTCCAGGACAGTACAAGGCAACTTCAAGTCGCCTCCTGAACAAGAGGCTTTCCAGTGGCCAATCAAACAACAATCAGCTCTGTGGGGGGGAGGCAGGGGTTTGCCTGAGAAATGTATGTTATCTTCCTGTATTGTTGCTTCAGTTAAGACAGTGATCAGACTTCTGAGGCGACTTCCATTGAAATCAATGGGTACAAGTTGCCTTCAAATCGGATTGAAGTAGTACAGGAATCTTTTCAGAAGTCGGAGCGACTTCAGTAGTGTACATTAAGACGGCTCCCATTCACGTCCATTCATTTTCTCGACCACGCGACCTGAAGTCGGATCCCAGGTCGCCCCAGTGTGAACCTGGCTCTTAAGCTTTGACAATAAAACCTGGAAGCCGATTGGTTTCTATGCTGAGCTGCACCAGACCCTCCAGTTTTAATAAATAAACCCCTAGGTGTCATAAGAACATTCCCATCAGTATGTTCGATGACCTTTGATAATACGTAAAAATGATATACCGTATATGCCGGCGTATAAGGCTAAAATGATGGTTTTGGGATATACTCGCCGTATAAGACGACCCCCTTCCCCCCTCACTGTGCCATTGCATGCCTCACTTCGACAATCTCCATACCTTATCCCTGGCGGAGTCAGTCAGACTGCGGGCGTCCATTGTTCAAAAGCCGCACCTCCTCCTCGTCATGTTCCGTGATATGCGGAACACTCAGTTTCCCAGAAGAGCCCGTGTTCCACCTAGCCTGAGGATGAGACGACGTCCATGATGAGTGTTCCGCCTATCCTGGAACAGCGCGAGGAGGAGGCGTGGCTTTTGAACAATGGACGCCCGCAGTCTGACTGACTCTGCATCCGGCGTATAAGACGACCCCTGATTTTTGAGGCATATTTTTAAGTATAAAAGGTTGTCTTATACGCCAGAAAATACAGCATATAAAAAATAAAAATTTGCTTTAAAAAAAAAAAAAATCTCCCCCCACACACACACAGCCTGCTAGAAATTATTTCTTTCAAGAAGCAAAAAAACCTTTCCATCCTGGTCCCATAAATGTTCTTGTCACTGCGGTCAAAAACCAATTAATTCACCCCACCAACATTTAGAAAAATCAAATGAATGTTCCTGAAACAAATGTTTTTTTTAAGAAAATTCTCCTAGTGTCTGGTCAGCATTGAAAGCATTAAATCTTGGCCGGCCGAACCACCTACAACAGTGGTTGTCAACTTACAAAAGTATAAAGTGTACACATGGGTCGAATGTTGGATGGCATTGTCCAGTTTAATAGAATCCGGCCCGTGTGTACTGCAGCTGGTCCAACAGAAGCTGGCCATTTGGCTTCTGTCAAACGGGGCTTGACCAAAAAAATGGTCTGCCGATCGGGTCCCGACCAGAGTGCTCTAGCGGGGGTGTTCAGCCCTGCTAGTAGTGATCACCAGGCTTAAGGAGCCTCAAATGTGGCCCCTGAGGTCATCAAAGGGCTCCATATAGTACTTATTGTATGTAATGCTACAGAAGACTGTCGTAGACTGAAGACCAAAAGCTGTCCATACACTAAGGTTTCTTATGGCCTCAGGGGCTGAATAAGAGAACTCTATTGATTCCCTCATCCACGCTAAAAACAAAACAGCTGCATGAGGCCCTCAGGCCACAGCTTGGGCACCAGAGAGTGACAGTCTTCTCATATTTCCCAGGGACTGTAGTGGTGAGGTGTCAGCACCTGAGGTCTCGGGTCCTCCCACCTGCTAGGTCTTTTCTAAACGTTAACTAAAGTACATAGAAAGTGATGGAAGGAGAAAAGAGATGTTAGGGTCGTGTTTGGACAAGAGTGTCCAGCAGGCAAATGTCAGAGCTGCACTCCTTGAAAGATGACCCAGGCATTGTGTGATCCAGCCCATCCACCCCCACAACTGGTCATCAGAGGAGACCGACTCAGCCCAACAGCATCTCCTCATAAACCGATTATGAGAGAAAGCAGACCCAGCCAACCCCAATACAATTCCATTGTGCCACACAGCAGAAGGACGTTCCCGCTTTAAGTTCACCGGTGTTAAGTGGACAGTGCCGAGCGATTTTACTCCAGATTCCCACCTTTCTGCACACGTTTTTAGGAACGCTAGCAGCCTGTGTTTGGAACAAACTGATTCACAGCATTCCATTGAGACCAATAGGCCTTTTTGTGCTTTGAGGCATAAAAAAAAAAAAAAAATGTCATCCGCCACACAGATATGAACTAAGCAGAATTTCAAAGCTGAAGTCTAGGGGTAGAGGAGTGTGCTGTATGGGCATCTTCACACAGGTGGCAAAGCCATGGGATTTTGCTGCCCAGCGCCCCCTCCCCCCACCTAAACGGAGAAATGCAGCCGCTGTACACATACTGTGATGCCTTGCTTTCCTGTGGCAACATTAAGAATGTCAAAAAAAATGAGACTGTGCCACTTCTGCCCTGCAACTACATGCAATGCACACAGTTGCGGCACAATGGGTCATTTTGACATCTTGCCTCCTCAACACCTGTCAAACTCCCGCTGAAAAGCATTCCATTCCACCGCAGATTGCTTTTCAGCTGGGGGTACCAATAATAGCCACAATTATAAACAAACCCTAATACTTACATTATTCCTCACTACTCCAGCAAGCTCCCGCCAAACCGTGCGACTGAGTCCCTGACACTTCACAGACATTATCAAGTACAATGCAGGGCCACCTGCTGGCTACCGATCTGCACCCCAGACCAAGAGCGGAGAGTTCGGTCTTTGTATTGACAGCACATAAACATCAGCTGCCCAGTGACGCATACATGTGGGCGTTAAAGTCCACCCTTTTTGCAACCCCGATCTGCAATGCCAGTATCCTGCACACACAGTACAGGCAGGTAGTTCCTGAAGGGCAGGAAGCCATTGGCATTTGCCAGCTCACCGGCGCCCTTACAGTTCATTGAGAGTTACAAGGTGCCCGCTGTGGTGGTTGGCGGTACTTGTAGTTCATTCATTCACAAAACTCTGAATGAATGGCGCGGCTGTGTGGGTAAAGCCACACACAGCTGTGACATTTTTAAATTGTGACAGCGAATGGGGGGATAAGATCTCCCACCTGCTGTCACAGAGAGTGGGGGTTCTGGAGGAAAGGAGGCAAGAGCTGGAAAACGTTACATGTTCCACCCTTAATATGGGTGTAAAGATGTTCCAAAAGGGGAACTTAAAGCGGAGTTCCGCGTTCACTTCCTGGTTCCCTACTGCTCATGCGCAAGTCTCGCTGCGCGATTTGAATGGTCCCCGCTGTCTTCTGGGACCTGTGTGTCTCCCAGAAGACAGCGAGGGGGACGGAGGAGGTGCCGGACATGGCGTAGATATCCTTGGATACTGCAGCTATCTATGCCCGGAAGTGGGAGCAAAATACCTGTATTAGACAGGTATCTGCTCCCCCCTGAAAGGTGCCAAATGTGATACCGGAGAAGGGGAGGATTCCGAAAAGCGGAAGTTCCATTTTTGGGTGGAACTCCGCTTTAACCCTTAAGCCTGAGTTCATACTACTGCGAACACAGACAGCGCATGCGATTCGCACCGCATTGCTGTGCAGATCACATACGTTGTCTGCGCGATGCAAATTCAGCCATACAGTTTGTTTGACTGAACTAACGAATATGCTGCAGGAACCTTTTTTTCCCTGCACTGGAATCGGATTGCATAGGAGTTTACACCCATGCGATCCGATTCCTGCCTGAATTCACATTTCGCACTGCGATCTGTGAACCGATCTGGGGGTGTCATCAACACCTGTATCGGTTCGCAGAGGGCAGTGTGAACTGCCTGAAAGGGAAATGCAATGCGGAAACCGACACTGGAATTGCGCTGGTTCCCGCATCGCAATAGTGTGAACCCAGACTAAAGCAGAACAATATTCACCTTCAGTCCAGCTATGGGGCGCCCCAGAGCACCCCGCCAGCCACTGACATTTTTGGGCGGCCAGCTTCCGGGTATCGATCGCTGTTTGCTTTCATTGGTGGGGGCTGAGATGACATCACTCCCACGCATGTGCGCATTCAAATTGCGCGACTCGCGCATGCGCAGCAGGGAACCAGGAAGTGAACACGGAACTCCGCTTTAAGGTCACCTTTTGGAACATCTTTACACCCATACTAAGGGTGTAACATGTTCAGTCAGATCGGCAATGCCGAATTTGTACAATGAGCTGTGCGTACACTCGCGCAGCTCACTGTACAGGGGCAGACACAGAACTTTAACGCAGGTCTCATCTGCATTAAAAATCTTGCCTGTTCACCCATTTTTAATTCATGCCATAAAGTTCCACTTTAAATTTGTCAATTTGGTGCCCCCCCCCCCCCCCCCAACTCCCTGCAGCCTACAGTACACAACGTATGGCAGACCACTACCGTGCGTCGCTTTAACAACAACAACAAATAAAAATAGCGCATTTACCTTTGTGCGTTGGACATCTCATTTAAAAGGAACGGTTGTCCTAATGCAACAAAAGTAATGCGGCCCTTAAAGTGGGGACTGAAACCTGAGAGCTGCTGTTGTTATTCAGTGTGCCGGCTCCTGTTACTAACCTGAGTTCAGACTTCACTGGTTGCATGCTTGATCCAATTCTTGGTAGCAGATCATGGCTCAGCGTGGCAGATCCTGCACCTTTAAATCCAAGTCAGCAATGGCAGCCCCCATGTTTCTCCCCTGGCAGGCTCACTTTAAGTGCCCCATACATAATCCTTCTACCTCCAGGCCTGCTGCCCCAATCTAAGCAATGCCCCCCTCCCCATCCATCACAGATCATCAGCCAGAACTTTATACCCCAATGCCCTCCCTAGGGGTGCTGACACACGTGGACCCCCCCCTGACATACATAATTACAGTGTCACACAGCCACAACACTGCATGCATGACACCGATCTGCTCCATGCCATGTCTGTGATGTGCACACCATGATGTCTATGTGTGATCACAGGACAATCGTGGGGTGTACAGACGATGACACAAACCCCCAGATCGGCTCTGATCGCCGATCCCCCCGTCTCTTACCTGTATCAGTCATGGTGCTTGGGGTGTGGGCCCCCGATCCCCGGCCTGTCCGTGCTCCCTCTGCCTCCCCAGCCCGGTCCCTATGCAGGGAGAGAGCTGTTCTCAGGCTGGGAAGGGGGAGAGGGAGGGAGAGAGGGGGGAGGAGGAGGAGGAGAGAGAAGAGGAGGAGGGGGGAGGTTAGCAAACCCTTCACAAAGGCTGATTCACATTAACCCGTGCTCTGCCAAAGGCCTGCTGCTGCTGCACCCCCTCCCCTGCCTGGTACTGAACGGGTTAAGACGAGGCCTAGTGGGGTGACCTCCCAGCTGTCACTCTACCTGTCACCTACAGCCTGCCTATTTATAACCGGGGAGGATATGGTTACCTGTCCCCCTGTGTGGCCGTGTCACCCGCTTGACCTTATTTTTGTGCCCGTCTGTGACTTCCCCCGCCACCGCCAAGTTTAAAAAGAAAAAAGAAAAAAATTTGCAGGGCCCGTTTGATGTTATTCAGGGTGTGCGGCGCTGGGAGGTCGGAATACGTATTCAGCGGCTGCGCTTTGGCTTAGGGCGCATTTGCCACTTTTGTCTTGTGGGTTACTTTAGAATTCTAGGGGGGATTTTGAGGCTGGGGGTGCCCAGGGCTCATTCAGAAGAACTCCGCAGCAGGGCGCGCCGCCACCCGCTGTCCCTGGATGCAAACTGCATTCGCATCTGGTGCCCAACCTGTGGCCCTTTGCTGTTTGAGGTGCGGCCCTTGGGACCCAGCAGTCAGTAGAGAAGGCACTGATTTGTAAAGGGTCCCATACCACTTGCCTACTGGGAGCTTTTACCTACCCCTTTCCTGACCAGGTCAATTTTTAGCTTTCAGCGCTGTCACATTTTGAATGACAATTGCGCGGTCATTCAACCCTGTTCTCAAACGCAATTTTTTATCATTTGTTTCACACAAATAGAGCTTTCTTTTGGTGGTATTTAATCACCTCTGGATTTTTTTCTAAATAAACAAATAAAACCAAGAATTCATAGTTTGTTATAAAATTTTGCAAACAGGTAATTTTTCTCCTTCACTCATGGGCACTGATAAGGTGGCACTGATGAGCATTGATGGGCATTGATATGCTGCACTGATGAGGCAGCAGTGATAGGTGGCACTGATGGGCACTGGTAGGTGGCACTGATAGGCAGCACTGATGGGCATTGATAGGTGACACTGATGAGAAGGCACAGATTGGCAGCACTGATAGGTGGTGCTGATGGGCAGCATTGATAGGTAAAACTGATGAGGAGCCACTCATGGGCACTGACTGGCAGCACTGGTGGGTACTGTTGGGACTGCACTGATAATCAGTGCCCTTTTTATTAGTGTACATGTCCCTTTTAGAGAAGCTGGTTATTGGCTCTCTTCTCCTCTCCTTATGCTGTCAGCATGAGGAATGGAGTGCTGATAACCGACTTCTGTTTACATGATTGGCGGCCTTTTGGCTAAGATCAAGTGTAGTATCTGTTCTTATCAGTTGCCAGGAGATGGCGCTGTGCTAGCTGTCCCTAGTACACGGCAAGGTGGAAAGGGATGGCGGTGGCATATGCAAAACCTGCTGGTGTAATGGCGAAAGCCTCCTGATGAGGATGGAGAACCATTGGGTTGAGGCGGAGGGCTGGGGGTTCTTCTGCCCGGTGTTGGTGTAGTAGGCAATGCTCTTATTGGCGTCCGGTGGAGGAGCTGGGTGAGCCATGCAAATCTGCTGGATTGATGGTGGCCTGGAAGGGTTAGTACAAGTGGAGGCTGCTATGATAGTCGGTGGCTCTCCCTAAGAAAACCCAGAAGGGCTCTCGATCTGGTAGGAGCGGAGTGCCGCACTGATCTGGTCGGGGGGAACCGAAAAGCCTATGGTGAATGTGCCCCTGGACTGGAGTGGCAGTTCAGGGGTGTCATAGCTGCACTAGCGTTGCCCTCAGCACTTTTGAGTTTTGGCACCATGGTCACTTCACCATAACACACTTTTTTAGCACCTGCCTCTAGGGCTGGGCCTTTTGGCTAGGACCAGAGGAATTTTTGATTCCTGGCCGGAGGGCTGACCATCGGTCACTTTCACTCTTCCTCATCTTCCTTCTCCCCAATTTCTTTTTATTTGACCCTGTGTGTGTCACTTTTATGTCTTTTTTTTGTTGGTTTGTTACATGTTTTTTGTCACAGTGTGATCAGTAGGGTGTAGGTCCTCGGGCCTGCCCTGAACTTCTTGGGAGTGAGTGGACATGGCCTTTTGGCTTAGTTCGTATGCTTTCATGGGGTCTCTCTTTGGGGGAGCCCCACCAAGTACTTGGGTGGGTCTGTTTCGGCAGACCCTCCAGAGAACGGGATCCGTCAGGTTTCGGCAAGATGGACCATGTGAAGTACCTCAGTCCCCATCTGGAGCCTAACGCCCCGGGGGATCAGGGTAAGGTCCTTCCTTGTGGAGGACAAGTGTAACACCCGTTGCACGTTTTGTGTCACTCTTTATGTGTGTGCACTTTTTTTGGGTGTGTTTCACACGCCATGGGCTAAAAAAAAAAAAAGAAGAGCTGCTGATTGGCTCTTTACCTCAATCTGTGATCAGCAGTGTCCTCTGTCCGCGGCCTGCAGCGGGCGCGATCATGGGACACCGTCATATGACGACGTCCCAGAACTAGCCGGCCGTGCTGTAGCCATTATTCGATTATAGCTTGGTCGGCAAGTGGTTAACTTATAACTAAAGGCAAAACTTTTGTTTCTTGTTTTCTATTTGGATAGAGTGGAGAGGGATTAGAACACCTGTCTGTTTTTATTGCTGTCTGTGCCACTGTTAGGGAGATTTAGCCTCTCTATCTGTCCTGTTTACCATTATCATTGAAAGTGAAAGTAAAAGAAAATCCCACATTTTGTGTTGTCCCCAGAAAATTTATAGGGGGGTAATCTTCCAATGGGGTTACTAGTTCTGGTAACCTGGGGGTCCCCAAGGAATTCCCTTTATTTGCAGGGATTTCCTCTCACTTCCTGTTTGGCTATGGGACAGGAAGTAAAGGGAAATGTATGCAATGGAACAATGAAAAAAATCTCTGACAGGGGTTATAACCCGTCCTTGCTCTATCCAAAATGAAAAAAAGTATTGCCTATAATTCTACTTTAATTGTAGTAAAGTCCAGTGGTCTCATGTAGGGATGAGCCGAACATACCCGGGTTCGGTTCGCATCAGAACGTTCGAACAGACCGCGGGTTCGCGCGAACATTTAGAACCCCATTGAAGTCTATGGGACTCGAACGTTCGAATTCAAAAACGATCATTTTAAAGACCAATATTCAATTTAATGTTGGTAAACGTCTTTCAGAACCCGGGTCTTGCCCCAGGGAACATGTATCAATCGAAAAAAATATTTTAAAAACAGACGTTTTTGCGGAGCAGCGATTTTAATGATGTTTAAAGTGAAAAAAAAAAAATGAAAAATTCCTTCAAATATCACACCTGCTGTGTGTCTCTAGTAGTGGCACATGTTTAGAAATGTCCCTGCACAACATTAAATTATTATAAGAACAAAGTAATTTAATACTGGTTGCGCACGTGCTGTGTGGGAACAATATCTCGATTATTTTAGGGGTGGTGGGGGGGTGGCATTATCTTTTTGGGAAAGCAAAATTGTAGAAAAAAGGGCACCCCTCAAACATACTGTAATTGTAGCGCAACAAAGAGCCACGTGCAAAGTATTGTATCAAAAATTGTTATTAGGCGCCCTTGTTACACAGGGGCATAAAAATGTGTCCGTAGGCGCAACATAACACTGCAACCCCTCCCAATATCTGTAATTGGAGCGCAACAAGGAGCCACGTGCAAAGTATTGCATCAAAAATTGTTATTAGGCGCCCTTGTTACACAGGGGCATAAAAATGTGTCCGTAGGCGCAACATAACACTGCAACCCCTCCCAATATCTGTAATTGGAGCGCAACAAGGAGCCACGTGCAAAGTATTGCATCAAAAATTGTTATTAGGTGCCCCTGTTACACAGGGGCATAAAAATGTGTCCATAGGCGCAACATAACACTGCAACCCCTCCCAATATCTGTAATTGGAGCGCAACAAGGAGCCACGTGCAAAGTATTGCATCAAAAATTGTTATTAGGTGCCCCTGTTACACAGGGGCATAAAAATGTGTCCATAGGCGCAACATAACACTGCAACCCCTCCCAATATCTGTAATTGGAGCGCAACAAGGAGCCACGTGCAAAGTATTGCATCAAAAATTGTTATTAGGTGCCCCTGTTACACAGGGGCATAAAAATGTGTCCGTAGGCGCAACATAACACTGCAACCCCTCCCAATATCTGTAATTGGAGCGCAACAAGGAGCCACGTGCAAAGTATTGCATCAAAAATTGTTATTAGGCGCCCCTGTTACACAGGGGCACAAAAATTGTGCCTTAGGCCACGTGCAAAGTATTGCATCAAAAATTGTTATTAGACGCCCCTGTTACACAGGGGCACAAACATTGTGCCTTAGGCCTTAGGCCACATGCAAAGTATTGCATCAAAAATTGTTATTAGACACCCCTGTTACACAGGGGCAGAAAAATTAGGCCTTAGGCCTTAGGCCACGTGCAAAGTATTGCATCCAAAATTGTTATTAGGCGCAACATAACACTGCAACCCCTCCCAATATCTGTAATTGGAGCGCAACAAGGAGCCACGTGCAAAGTATTGCATCAAAAATTGTTATTAGACACCCCTGTTACACAGGGGCAGAAAAATTAGGCCTTAGGCCACATGCAAAGTATTGCATCAAAAATTGTTATTAGACACCCCTGTTACACAGGGGCAGAAAAATTAGGCCTTAGGCCTTAGGCCACGTGCAAAGTATTGCATCCAAAATTGTTATTAGGCGCAACATAACACTGCAACCCCTCCCAATATCTGTAATTGGAGCGCAACAAGGAGCCACGTGCAAAGTATTGCATCAAAAATTGTTATTAGGCGCCCCTGTTACACAGGGGCACAAAAATTAGGCCTTAGGCCACGTGCAAAGTATTGCATCAAAAATTGTTATTAGGCGCCCCTGTTAAACAGGGGCAGAAAAATTAGGCCTTAGGCACTGGTGGCGGAGCACAGAAAAACAAAATTTCTTACTAGCTAACAGCATGAAAAGTGAGGAGGAGAAGGATATTCCATCAGCAGCACAACAGGACAGTCACTCAGCATCAGCAGTCTCAAAGGGATCTGATATTTCAACACAAAATTCTTATTCAGTAACATCAGCATCAGGTGCTTGGTAGCCGGTGTTGATCCAAGCCTGATTCATTTTGATGAAGGTCAGTCGATCAACAGAGTCGGTGGAGAGGCGTACCCTGTGATCGGTCACAAAGCCTCCAGCAGCACTGAATGTACGTTCTGAAAGAACACTGGATGCAGGGCAAGCCAGTAGCTCAATTGCGTACTGTGCAAGCTCTGGCCAGTGATCCATCCTCAAGACCCAGTAAGCCAGAGGATTTTCCGTGGGGAAGGTGTCCAAGTCGGATCTTGCCGCTAGGTATTCCCGGACCATGTAAACCAGACGCTGGCGATGGTTGCTGGAACCGGTCAGACCTTGGGGCTGCGGACTAAAAAATTGTCTGAACGCATCGGTCAGACGGCCACCTTCTCCACCGCTCCTTCTCTGACTCACCGAAGCCTCAGCAAGACGTTGTCCAGGGCCAGGTTTTGGTAATCCCCCCGGTTCTGGGAACGCATTGCACAGACCCTTCTGCAAGGCCTCCCGCAGTAGTTTCATCTTCTGCTCCCTCTGCGATGGCAACATAAGATCCGTTACCTTACTCTTGTAACGTGGATCAAGGAGAGTTGCCAGCCAGTAATGATCCCTCTCCTTGATAGCACGTACACGAGGATCCTTACGCAGGCTTTGCAGAATCAGAGAGGCCATGCAGCGTAGGTTTGCAGAGGCATTCGGGGCACAGTCCTCTGGGTCACTGAGGACGACAGGATCCTCAGCCACCTCATCCCAGCCACGTAAAAGTCCACGTGTTCCTTGGGACTGTAAATGATCCCTTGAAGACTGCTGCTGTTGATGCTGAGTGCTAGGCTCCACCTCCATGCTGCTGATACAATCCTCCTCCTCCTCCTCTTCCTCTTCCTCATCCTCCTCTTCCTGTGTTCCAGGTGGGCAAGCAGGAACAGTGTCTGGATAAAGGGGGCCTTGAGAGGTAAGGAAGTCCTCCTCTTCCTCCCTCTGTTCTGCCTCAAGGGCCCTGTCCATTATTCCACGTAGGGTGTGCTCCAACATGTGAATAAGCGGGACAGTCTCACTGATGCATGCACTGTCACTGCTTACCATCCTCGTGGCCTCCTCAAATGGTGACAGGACAGTGCATGCATCCCTGATCAAGGCCCACTGGCGTGGTGAAAAAAACCCAAGCTCCCCTGAGCCAGTTCTGCTGCCATATTGGCACAGGTACTCATTGATGGCCCTCTGCTGCGTGTGCAGCCGCTGCAGCATGGCCAACGTAGAGTTCCATCTGGTGGGCATGTCACAGATTAGGCGGTTCTTGGGCAGGTTGTATTCCCTCTGGAGGTCTGTCAGCCGAGCAGTGGCATTATATGACCTCCGGAAATGCACACAGACTTTCCTGGCCTGCCTCAGGACATCCTGTAAGCCAGGGTACCTGCCCAAGAACCGCTGCACCACCAAATTGAGAACATGCGCAAAACAGGGCACATGGGTGAGTTTTCCACGTCGCAGGGCAGAGAGGAGGTTGGTGCCATTATCGCTGACCACCATTCCAGGCTTCAGCTGGCGTGGCGTCAACCACCTCTGAGCCTGCCCCTGCAGAGCTGAAAGAACCTCTTCCCCAGTGTGGCTCCTGTCTCCCAAGCACACCAGCTCTAGGACCGCATGGCATCTCTTGGCCTGCATTCCTGCGTAGCCCGTCGTACGCCTACGGAGCACGGCTGGTTCTGAGCCAACATCACCACAGGAAGAGGCCACAGAGGAAGAAGAAGAGGAGGGGGTGGAGGAGAGAGGTGTGTCACAAGCAGTTGTAGTGTTTTGGAGGCGTGGTGGTGGAACAACCTCCAAAACTACTGTGCCTTGACCTGCGTCCTTCCCAGCTGCCAGCAGAGTCACCCAATGGGCCGTAAAAGACAGGTAACGTCCCTGTCCATGCCTGCTGGACCATGAGTCAGCGGTAAGATGCACCTTACCACTGACCGCCCTGTCCAGCGAGGTATGGACATTGCCTTCCACATGCCGGTAGAGAGCCGGAATCGCCTTCCGTGAAAAAAAGTGGCGTTTGGGTACTTGCCACTGAGGTACTGCACATTCCACAAACTCACGGAAGGGGGCAGAATCTACCAACTGAAAAGGTAGCAGTTGAAGTGCTAGCAATTTTGCTAAGCTAGCATTCAACCGCTGGGCATGTGGATGGCTGGGAGCGTACTTCTTTCGGCGCTGCAGCAGCTGGGGCAGGGAAATTTGTCTGGTAATATCAGTAGATTGGCCGGATGTACTACCACTACTACGTTGTGACACACCTATTTCTACACCTTCGGTGCAGGCTGCAGAGAGGACTAGGGGTCTAGTGGGGTTTGAGGTCACAGAAGGGCAAGGGGAGGACCGCTTTGGTCTTTGGTGTGGGTCTTTCTGGTATGCCTGCCAACGAGCTGCATGGCAGGTCGACATATGTCTGGACAAGCATGTGGTGCCCAAGCGGGTGATGTTTTGGCCACGCGAGATACGCTTGAGACATATGTTGCAAACAGCAAAGGTAGCATCTGATGGACAGGTTTCAAAAAAGGCCCACACCAAAGAACTTTTGCTGTACTGTTGAGACACAGCAGCGCCACGTAATGCAGTTGGTGTACTGCCCTTAAGCTGACCCCTGGAGGGCTTCCTGCCTCTTTGAAGATGTGCCTGTGCCTCGTCCTCTTCCTCCTCCTCCTCTCTCCTACCAGGCACCCAGGTAGAGTCAATGACCTCATCATCCCCTCCCTCCTCATCATCACTGGCGACAACCTGGCAGTATGCTCCAGCTGGGGGAACATCACTCCCAGATTGTTGTCCCTCTCGGCCACCCCCTCTCCCTGGGCTCACATCAATGCCTTCCTCTATCAGTGTTCCGTCATCGGAGTCTTCAAAACGCTGTGCATCTTCAGCTAGCATGTACCCAACACTGTGTTGAAACAGTTCGGGGGACTCCTCAGGAGGACACGGTGGGACTAGGGAAGGATTGTGTGATCCCATTGTGCAGAGGGTAGAGGAAGCCTTGGCAGCTGCTTTGCCAGACAAACTATAATCAGTCTGTGTGAGAGAGGATGAGGAGGATGAGGACGGCTTGGTCATCCACTCAACTAATTTCTCAGCATGTTGAGGCTCAACACGGCCAGCTCCCGAAAAGAAGGACGAGCGGCCACGGCCACGTGCTGAAGAGGATGCACCACATCCATCACCAGCGTTACCTCTAGATGCAGAGCCTGCTTGCCCTCGTGACTCTCTGCCTCTCTTTGTCCTTCCAGCCATAGTTATGCGTTCAGGTGTTATGTAACAAAATAGTCGCTGTCACACCAACTGCGTTCAGATGGTATTAAACAGCAACCACACAGTAAGAGCGACTTGGCTCAAGTGTAAAGTAACAAAATAGTCGCTGTCACACCGACTGCGTTCAGATGGTATTAAACAGCAATCACACAGTAAGAGCGACTTGGTTCAAGTGTAAAGTAACAAAATAGTCGCTGTCACACCAACTGCTTTCAGATGGTATTAAACAGCAACCACACAGTAAGAGCGACTTGGCTCAAGTGTGAAGTAACAAAATAGTCGCTGTCACACCGACTGCGTTCAGATGGTATTAAACAGCAACCACACAGTAAGAGCGACTTGGCTCAAGTGTAAAGTAACAAAATAGTCGCTGTCACACCAACTGCGTTCAGATGGTATTAAACAGCAACCACACAGTAAGAGCGACTTGGCTCAAGTGTAAAGTAACAAAGTAGTCGCTGTCACACCGACTGCGTTCAGATGGTATTAAACAGCAATCACACAGTAAGAGCGACTTGGTTCAAGTGTAAAGTAACAAAATAGTCGCTGTCACACCAACTGCGTTCAGATGGTATTAAACAGCAACCACACAGTAAGAGCGACTTGGCTCAAGTGTGAAGTAACAAAATAGTCGCTGTCACACCAACTGCGTTCAGATGGTATTAAACAGCAACCACACAGTAAGAGCGACTTGGCTCAAGTGTAAAGTAACAAAATAGTTGCTGTCACACCGACTGCGTTCAGATGGTATTAAACAGCAACCACACAGTAAGAGCGACTTGGCTCAAGTGTAAAGTAACAAAATAGTCGCTGTCACACCGACTGCGTTCAGATGGTATTAAACAGCAGCCACACAGTAAGAGCGACTTGGCTCAAGTGTGAAGTAACAAAATAGTCGCTGTCACACCAACTGCGTTCAGATGGTATTAAACAGCAACCACACAGTAAGAGCGACTTGGCTCAAGTGTAAAGTAACAAAATAGTCGCTGTCACACCGACTGCGTTCAGATGGTATTAAACAGCAACCACACAGTAAGAGCGACTTGGCTCAAGTGTAAAGTAACAAAATAGTCGCTGTCACACCAACTGCGTTCAGATGGTATTAAACAGCAACCACACAGTAAGAGCGACTTGGCTCAAGTGTAAAGTAACAAAATAGTCGCTGTCACACCAACTGCTTTCAGATGGTATTAAACAGCAACCACACAGTAAGAGCGACTTGGCTCAAGTGTGAAGTAACAAAATAGTCGCTGTCACACCGACTGCGTTCAGATGGTGTTAAACAGCAACCACACAGTAAGAGCGACTTGGCTCAAGTGTAAAGTAACAAAATAGTCGCTGTCACACCAACTGCGTTCAGATGGTATTAAACAGCAACCACACAGTAAGAGCGACTTGGCTCAAGTGTAAAGTAACAAAGTAGTCGCTGTCACACCGACTGCGTTCAGATGGTATTAAACAGCAATCACACAGTAAGAGCGACTTGGTTCAAGTGTAAAGTAACAAAATAGTCGCTGTCACACCAACTGCGTTCAGATGGTATTAAACAGCAACCACACAGTAAGAGCGACTTGGCTCAAGTGTGAAGTAACAAAATAGTCGCTGTCACACCAACTGCGTTCAGATGGTATTAAACAGCAACCACACAGTAAGAGCGACTTGGCTCAAGTGTAAAGTAACAAAATAGTCGCTGTCACACCGACTGCGTTCAGATGGTATTAAACAGCAACCACACAGTAAGAGCGACTTGGCTCAAGTGTAAAGTAACAAAATAGTCGCTGTCACACCGACTGCGTTCAGATGGTATTAAACAGCAACCACACAGTAAGAGCGACTTGGCTCAAGTGTAAAGTAACAAAATAGTCACTGTCACACCGACTGCGTTCAGATGGTATTAAACAGCAACCACACAGTAAGAGCGACTTGGTTCAAGTGTAAAGTAACAAAATAGTCGCTGTCACACCAACTGCTTTCAGATGGTATTAAACAGCAACCACACAGTAAGAGCGACTTGGCTCAAGTGTAAAGTAACAAAATAGCCGCAGTGACACCAACTGCCTTTAGTTGCTATTAAACAGCACGCACGCAGTAATAGCGACTGCGGTCAAATGCGATTTAACAGCACGCACGCAGTGACACCAACTGCCTTTAGTTGCTATTAAACAGCACGCACGCAGTAATAGCGACTGCGGTCAAATGCGATTTAACAGCACGCACGCAGTGACACCAACTGCCTTTAGTTGCTATTAAACAGCACGCACGCAGTAATAGCGACTGCGGTCAAATGCGATTTAACAGCACGCACGCAGTGACACCAACTGCCTTTAGTTGCTATTAAACAGCACGCACGCAGTAATAGCGACTGCGGTCAAATGCGATTTAACAGCACGCACGCAGTGACACCAACTGCCTTTAGTTGCTATTAAACAGCACGCACGCAGTAATAGCGACTGCGGTCAAATGCGATTTAACAGCACGCACGCAGTGACACCAACTGCCTTTAGTTGCTATTAAACAGCACGCACGCAGTAATAGCGACTGCGGTCAAATGCGATTTAACAGCACGCACGCAGTGACACCAACTGCCTTTAGTTGCTATTAAACAGCACGCACGCAGTAATAGCGACTGCGGTCAAATGCGATTTAACAGCACGCACGCAGTGACACCAACTGCCTTTAGTTGCTATTAAACAGCACGCACGCAGTAATAGCGACTGCGGTCAAATGCGATTTAACAGCACGCACGCAGTGACACCAACTGCCTTTAGTTGCTATTAAACAGCACGCACGCAGTAATAGCGACTGCGTTTCTGTGCAATTCAATAGCCCAGTTGCATTAACAGCGACTGCGCTTCTGTGCAAATAAATTGCACACGTGCAGTAACAGGTAATGCGTCTGTGTGTGCAATTAACTAGCACACGTTAAATAACACAGAATAATTATATTTAAAGTAAATCCCTAATGCAGGCAATACAACACGTTAGAGCGCTGCATGTAGAACAATCTCCTGCCTGATAGATAAACTAGCTGAGCTGTACAGTTTATAAATATATTGACAACGCCTAAGGATGTGAATATATTCTCTACAAACTGTACTTTTAACTATACTGACTACACTTCCTACTCTATCTATCTTTCTATCTATCTATCTATCTATCTATCTAGTTAACCACTTAAGCTCCGGACCAATACGCTGTCTAAAGACCAGAGGTGTTTTTACAATTTGGCAATGCGCTGCTTTAACTGGTAATTGCGCGGTCATGCAATGTTGTACCGAAACGAAACTTGCGTCCTTTTCTTCCCACAAATAGAGCTTTATTTTGATGGTATTTGATCGCCTCTGCGATTTTTATTTTTTGCGATATAAACGCAAAAAGACCGTAAATTTTGAAAAAAAATGATTTTTCTTATAACAAAAAGTAAAAAAAATCGAATAAACTAAATTTTAGTCAAACATTTAGGCCAAAATGTATTCAGCCACATGTCTTTAGTAAAAAAAATCGCAATAAGCGTATATTTATTGGTTTTCGCAAAAGTTATAGCGTCTACAAACTAGGGTACATTTTCTGGAATTTACACAGCTTTTATTTTATGACTGCCTATCTCATTTCTTGAGGTGCTAAAATGGCAAGGCAGTACAAAACCCCCCCAAATGACCCCATTTTGGAAAGTAGACACCCCAAGGAAACTGCTGAGAGGCATGTTGAGTCCATTGAATATTTAATTTTTTTGTCCCAAGTGATTGAATAATGACGAAAAAAAAAAAAAAAAAAAATGTTTACAAAAAGTTGTCACTAAATGATATATTTCTCACACATGCCATGGTTATATGTGGAATTGCACCCCAAAATACATTCTGCTGCTTCTCCTGAGTACGGGGATACCACATGTGTGGGACTTTTTGGGAGCCTAGCCGCATACGGGGCCCCAAAACCCAAGCACCGCCTTCAGCATTTCTAAGGGCACAAATTTTTGATTTCACTCCTCACTACCTATCAAGGTTTCGAAGGCCATAAAATGCCAAAATAGCAAAAAAAAAAACCAAATGACCCCATTTTGGAAAGTAGACACCCTAAGCTATTTGCTGAGAGGCATGTCGAGTCCATGGAATATTTTATATTTTGACACAAGTTGCGGGAATATGACAAACTGATTTTTTTTTGCACAAAGTTGTCACTAAATGATATATTGCTCACACATGCCATAGTTATATGTGGAATTGCACCCCAAAAGACATTCTGCTGCTTCTCCCGAGTACGGGGATACCACATATGTGGGACTTTTTGTGAGCCTAGCCACGTACGGGGCCCCGAAAACAAAGCACCGCCTTCAAGATTTCTAAGGGCATACATTTTTGATTTCACTCCTCACTACCTATCACTACCTATCACAGTTTTGAAGGCCATAAAATGCCAAGATGTCACACAACCCCCCCAAATGACCCCATTTTGGAAAGAAGACACCCCAAGCTATTTGCTGAGAGGCATGTTGAGTCCATGGAATATTTAATTTTATGGCCCCAAGTGATTGAATAATGACCAAAAAAAAAAAAAAAAAATTTTTTACAAAACGTTGTCACTAAATGATATATTTCTCACATATGCCATGGGCATATGTGGAATTGCACCCCAAAATACATTCTGCTGCTTCTCCTGAGTACGGGGATACCACATGTGTGGGACTTTTTGGGAGCCTAGCCGCGTACGGGACCCCGAAAACCAATCACCGCCTTCAGGATTTCTAAGGGCATAAATTTTTGATTTCACTCCTCACTACCTATCACAGTTTCGAAGGCAATAAAATGCCAAAACAGCACAAAACCCCCCCAAATGACCCCATTTTGGAAAGTAGACACCCCAAGCTATTTGCTGAGAGGCATGTTGAGTCCATGGAATATTTAATTTTTTTGCCCCAAGTCACTGAATAATGACCAAAAAAAAAAAAATACAAAACGTTGTCACTAAATGATATATTTCTCACACATGCCACGGTTATATGTGGAATTGCACCCCAAAATACATTCTGCTGCTTCTCCTGAGTACGGGGATACCACATGTGTGGGACTTTTTGGGAGCCTAGCCGCGTACGGGACCCCGAAAACCAATCACCGCCTTCAGGATTTCTAAGGGCATAAATTTTTGATTTCACTCCTCACTACCTATCACAGTTTCGAAGGCAATAAAATGCCAAAACAGCACAAAACCCCCCCAAATGACCCCATTTTGGAAAGTAGACACCCCAAGCTATTTGCTGAGAGGCATGTTGAGTCCATGGAATATTTAATTTTTTTGCCCCAAGTCACTGAATAATGACCAAAAAAAAAAAATACAAAACGTTGTCACTAAATGATATATTTCTCACACATGCCACGGTTATATGTGGAATTGCACCCCAAAATACATTCTGCTGCTTCTCCTGAGTACGGGGATACCACATGTGTGGGACTTTTTGGGAGCCTAGCCGCGTACGGGGCCCCGAAAACCAAGCACTGCCTTCAAGATTTGTGTGAGTGAAATCAAAAATTTATGTCCTTAGAAATCTTGAAGGCGGTGCTTGGTTTTCGGGGTCTCATACGCGGCTAGGCTCCCAAAAAGTCCCACACATGTGGTATCCCCGTACTCAGGAGAAGTAGCAGAATGTATTTTGGGGTGCAATTCCACATATAACCATGGCATGTGTGAGAAATATATCATTTAGTGACAATATTTTGTACATTTTTTTATTTTAATTTTTTTTGGTCATGATTCAATCACTTGGGGCAAAAAAATTAAATATTCCATGGACTCAACATGCCTCTCAGCAAATAGCTTGGGGTGTCTACTTTCCAAAATGGGGTCATTTGGGGGTTTTTTGTGCTATTTTGGCATTTTATGGCCTTCGAAACTGTGATAGGTAGTGAGGAGTGAAATCAAAAATTTGCGCCCTTAGAAATGCTGAAGGCGGTGCTTGGTTTTCGGGGTCCCGTACGCGGCTAGGCTCCCAAAAAGTCCCAAACATGTGGTATCCCCGTACTCAGGAGAAGCAGCAGAATGTATTTTAGGGTGCAACTCCACATATAACCATGGCATGTGTGAGCAATATATCATTTAGTGACACATTTTTCTTTTTTTTTTTTTTTTTCTCATTATTCAATCACTTTGGACAAAAAAAAAAAAAATCAATGGACTCAACATGCCTCTCAGCAGTTTCCTTGGGGTGTCTTCTTTCCAAAATGGGGTCATTTGGGTTTTTTTTGTGCTATTTTGGCATTTTATGGCCTTCGAAACTGTGATAGGTAGTGAGGAGTGAAATCAAAAATTTACACCCTTAGAAAGCCTGAAGGCGGTGATTGGTTTTTGGGGTCCCGTACGCGGCTAGGCTCCCAAAAAGTCTCACACATGTGGTATCCCCGTACTCAGGAGAAGCAGCAGAATGCATTTTGGGGTGTAATTCCACATATGCCCATGGCATGTTTGAGCAATATATCATTTAGTGACAACTTTGCGCAAAAAAAAATATATATATATATATATATTTATATTTCCCGCAACTTGGGTCAAAATCTAAAATATTCCATGGACTTAAGATGCCTCTCAGCAAATAGCTTGGGGTGTCTACTTTCCAAAATGGGGTCATTTGGGGGGGTTTTCAATTGTCCTGGCATTTTATGCACAACAATTAGAAGCTTATGTCACACATCACCCACTCTTCTAACCACTTGAAGAAAAAGCCCTTTCTGACACTGTTTGTTTACATAAAAACATATTATTTTTTTGCAAGAAAGTAAAGTTGAACCCCCAAACATTATATATTTTTTTAAAGCAAAGGCCCTACAGATTAAAATGGTAGGTGTTGCAAAAAAAATTTCCACACAGTATTTGCGCAGCGTTTTTTCAAACGCATTTTTTGGGGAAAAAATACACTTTTTTTTATTTTAAAGCACTAAAACACACTATATTGCCCAAATTATTGATGAAATAAAAATTATGATCTTAGGCCGAGTACATGGATACCAAACACGACATACTTTAAAATTGCGCACAAACGCGCAGTGGCGACAAACTACATACATTTTTAAAAGCCTTTAAAAGCCTTTACAGGTTACCACATTAGATTTACAGAGTAGGTCTACTGCTAAAATGACTGCCCTCGATCTGCCCTTCGCGGTGATACCTCACATGCATGGTGCAATTGCTGTTTACATATGACTCCAGACGGACGCTTGCGTTCGTCTTTGCGCAAGAGCAGGGGGGGACAGGGATGCTTTTTTTTTTTTTTTTTTTTTTTTATATATTTATTTCGCTTTTTTTATTTTATTTGTTAACTGTTCCTTCCATTTATTTATTTTTTTACCATTTTTATTGTTATCTCAGGGAATGTAAATATCCCTTATGATAGCAATAGTTAGTGACAGGTACTCTTTTTTTTTTTTAAATGGGGTCTATTAGACCCTAGATCTTTCCTCTGCCCTCAAAGCATCTGACCACACCAAGATCGGTGTGATAAAATGCTTTCCCATATTCTCAATGGCGCCGTTTATATCTGGGGGGGGGGACATTCCCTCCCACTGAATGTAAAAGCAGTCTAGAGGCTAATTAGCCGCTAGGACTGCTTTTACATGAAAGCCGACCGCTGGCTGAAAAGAATGATACCAAGATGATGCCTAAACCCGCAGGCATCATTCTGGTATAACCATTCAAAGTCCTGCAACATACCAGTACGTTGATGGTTCTTGTTGGACATGTATTGTAATCTTTTTTTTTTTCATGCAGTCTGTTGGCTGAACAAAAAAAAGATTGATCGGTGGGTATGCCCACCATTAGAATACCTCCCTTCATCCACCCACTTCTAATGATGGGCATACATGCACCATTTATATATGCCGAAGCATGGGGGCATCCTCCCGCAAAAAAGTTATGCCGCGTACGGTCGGACTTTTCTATGCCGCGTACACACGGTCGGACTTTTCTATGCCGTGTACACATGGTCAGACTTTTCCACAGGAAAGCCTCCGTAGGAATGTCAACCGTATGTACGCGGCATTAGGAGCAAAATCGCTCCTCCGCCCCTAATGCCCCCATGCTCCGGCATATATGCTCTTTTTTGAACTGTAGTGGTGAAATCACCTCCTACAGCATTGGAGTCGCGGCTTTATATATCGTGGGAGCAAACGCTGTTGCTGTCACGCTAAATAAATCCGCACTGCAACTGAATGGCGTACCTGCTAAGCAAATGATGGTTAACATTAAAACAAAGTAACATTCCAGTATAACAGTAAGATCATACCATACCTGCAAAGCAAATACCTATAAAAAACATAGTAAAAAATAAAACATTTTTTAACGCAACCTGTGCCTAAAATATATATATATGCCAAAGCATGGGGGCATCCTCCCGCAAAAAAGTTATGCCGCGTACGGTCGGACTTTTCTATGCCGCGTACACACGGTCGGACTTTTCTATGCCGTGTACACATGGTCAGACTTTTCCACGGGAAAGCCTCCGTAGGAATGTCAACCGTATGTACGCGGCATTAGGAGCAAAATCGCTCCTCCGCCCCTGCTGCCCGCATGCTTCGGCATATATGCTCTTTTTTTTAACTGTGGTGGTGAAATCACCTCCTACAGCACTGGAGTCGTGGCTTTATATATCGTGGGAGCAAACGCTGTTGCTGTCAAGATAAATAAGTCCGCGCAACAGCTGAATGGCGTACCTGAAAACAGTAAAATAAATTACATACCTGAAAAGCAAGCATGAAAAAACATAACAACAATAAAACTTTGCAGAATAGAATACAGTAAAAAAGAGCAGAACAATAGAGAGAGAATAGAGAGGGAGAGAACAATAAAACGACAACTATTTTTGGTTTTTTTATTTTATATTTTTTTGTGTGTTTTTATTTTTTACTTTTTTTTTTTTTTTTTTTAACACTTTTTTTTGTAACTGTGAACTGTAACTTCAACTTTTCGGTTCCAGGTTTGGGTCTCTCAAAATGCGATGGCATCTTGGGAGACCCTGTGTGAGTGTGCCTAGCCTGTGAAATGTTTCACCCTACACTAATAATTAACGTGTGTGTGGAAGCGTTCAAAACATTCACCAATACAAAGACCAGGATTGCCAGGACATTTGGGACAAAAATAACGGGTGTCACGCCTAAATCCGCGCTTGGTACAGACACGACATTTTCTTTGGGGGGCTCGTTGGGTAGGGGTACTCGGGAGGACATAAGAAAAATGCCTCTCATGCAGTCGGCTTACTGCATTTGGTAGGAGATGGTGAGGTACAATACCGCCTGGATACAGGAGTTCTGTGATGATATCCCTCTGGAATTGAAGGAAGGATTCATTCCGTCCTGAAGCTCTGTATACGACATGAGCATTCAGTAGAGCCAATTGAAATAAATGTAGAGACACTTTTTTGTACCAGCGTCTCGTCTTACGGGCAATATGATACGGCGCCATCAACTGGTCGTTGAGGTCCACCCCTCCCATATTAAGGTTATATTCGTGGACACAGAGGGGTTTCTCCACAACACCAGTCGCCGTACGAATTTGGACTGTCGTGTCTGCGTGAAGGGTGGTAAGAACGAAAACATTCCTATTGTCCCGCCACTTCACAGCGAGCACATTTTTACATCTGCAGCAGGCTCTCGCCCCCGGCCTAACACGGGCATCTACAAGCCGCTGGGGGAAGCCCCGGCGATTAGGTCGCACGGTGCCACATGCTCCAATCTGTTGATCAAATAAGTGGCTAAAAAGTGGCACGCTGCTGTAAAAATTGTCCACATACAAATGGTACCCCTTTCCGAATAAGGGTGACACCAAGTCCCAAACAATCTTGCCAGCGCTCCCCATGTAATCTGGGCATCCTTCCGGCTCTACCTGACTATCTTTTCCCTCGTAAACCCTAAAGCTCCATGTGTAGCCTGTGGCCCTGTCACAGAGCTTATAGAGCTTGACCCCGTATCTGGCACGCTTGCTGGGAAGGAACTGTTTGAAAGACAAGCGGCCAGCAAATTTAATCAGGGACTCATCAACGCATACAACCTGCTGGGGATTAAACAAGGCTGCAAAACGTTCGTTGAAATGGTTTACGAGGGGCCGAATTTTGTAGAGCCGGTCAAATTCAGGGTCTCCACGTGGACGACAAAGTGCATTGTCACTGAAATGCAGGAACCGCAGGATCGCCTCGTATCGTCTCCTGGCCATGTGAGCAGAGAAAATGTACATATGGTCAATGGGATGTGTGGACCAATACATCCGCAATGACGGAAATTTGTGTATGCCCATGTTGAGGGTAAGGCCCAGAAAGGTCTTAAATTCGGAAACCTCGAGAGGTTTCCATTCTTTGGCAAGGCGAGACTGGGGGTTAGCGGCGATGTAAGTACCAGCATATAAATTGGTCTGGTCCACAATAGATCTATAGAGATCTTCCGTGAAATACAGCGAATAAAAATCAAGTGACATAAAGTTCGCTGTATCCACCTGAATACCGGGTTGGCCAGTGAATGGGGGAAGTACAGGTGCTGTAGAAGTGGTGGGGACCCAATCAGGATAGGCAAATTCTACAGGAAGGGCACTATGGGCACGACGGGCCTGTCTCTGTCTTTTTCTTGGTGGCAGCGGGACACTACTTGTGCTTGCCACATCGCCAGCTTCAACTGCACTTATGGGACTCGCCACGTCACCAAGTGTTACTGCAGTGCTGGATAAACGACCAGGGTGTACTAGGCCGCTGGTGCTTGCCAATTCACCAGAAGGAATAGCGGCGCTAGTACTGGATCTCTGCTCCATACGAGGGTCCTGCGGTTCTTGCTGCTCAACAACATCAGAATGGGATCGGGTACGCCTGGCCTTAGCAGGGACCTCAACTTCGTCGTGCGAGCTATCTGACATGGAGCCGCTGTCGTAAATGGGTTCATATTCTGAGCCAGAATCTGTCAGATGCGTGACCTCCTCCTCTTCACTATCTGACATGCACATGAACTCCAAGGCCTGCTTATCATTGTACCTTCGGTTTGCCATTTTGGACTCTAAATTTAGTGGTACAATGGTAAGGATTCACAGGTAAAAAAAGCACCTGACTATAGAAAAGCAAATGTAGAAAACGCTTCAAAAAAAACTGTAAGCGATCGCAGGGATCAGGCCTGTCTCTGCGAACGCTGCAGTTATGTGTCTTGTGTTTTGTAAGTGACAGTGATCGATCGATACTGCACTTGGGTGGGTTGGGCTGGGCAGAGGGGGAAAACGCAGGTGCTAGCGGGTATCTGGGCTGATTCCGCTAACAATGCGTTTTTGGGTACCCTAAACTGCTGGGTACGCTAGTATAGATCTGATCAGATCAGGTATCGATCCGTTCAGATCCTATACCACTAAGGGGGGTGTATGCTTAGCGAGTGGGTGTAAGCGGTACTGGCTCTAACCTAACGCTGCCTGGGGTGACGCAGACCCTGACTGGCGCTAAAATTAAATTTATATCACCCGCCGGGTGATCAGGGGGTTAAACCTATTGGGTTATATACGGCGGGTGCTCTGATGCTATAAACAGCAAACTAACCAACCAGCGTCAACCGTAACACTTATACGGTGATCACTGGTGAAAGGGTTAACTAGGGGGCAATCAGGGGGTTAAAACCTTTATTCGGTAATATATGGGGGTACCTAACGCTTTCTAAAAACCTGGTGGCGAACCTAAAATAACTAAATAACTAACTGGCTAACCACGTCACCAGTGACACTTATACAGTGATCAGTGGTGAAAGGGTTAACTCTAGGGGCAATCAGGGGTTAAAACCTTTATTTATGGGGGTACCTAACGCTATATAAACCTGGCGGCGAACCTCAAAAAAAACTAACTGCCTAGCGGCAACAGTGACACTAATACAGCGATCAGAAACCGATCGCTTAGTGACACTGGCAATAGGGGTGAAAGGGTTAACTCTAGGGGCAATCAGGGGTTAAAACCTTTATTTATGGGGGTACCTAACGCTATATAAACCTGGCGGCGAACCTCAAAAAAAACTAACTGCCTAGCGGCAACAGTGACACTAATACAGCGATCAGAAACCGATCGCTTAGTGACACTGGCAATAGGGGTGAAAGGGTTAACTCTAGGGGCAATCAGGGGTTAAAACCTTTATTTATGGGGGTACCTAACGCTATATAAACCTGGCGGCGAACCTCAAAAAAAACTAACTGCCTAGCGGCAACAGTGACACTAATGCAGCGATCAGAAACCGATCGCTTAGTGACACTGGCAATAGGGGTGAAAGGGTTAACTTTAGGGGCAATCAGGGGTTAAACCTTTATTGGGGGGGGGGTAGGGGGCTACCCTGGACCTAAAGGGGCCTAAACCTAACTGCCCTGACACTTTTTTCTGTCACACTGACACTAAAAGCAGTGATCAGAAAATAAATGATCACTGCAATCAGTGACACTGTGACAGGGGGTGATCTGGGGGTGCTGGGGGGGTGATCGGGGGGGGTTATGTGCCTATGTGTGCTGTGTCAGTGTGCTGTTGGTGCAACTCACAGTACAGACGTCTTCTCTCCTCTGGAATCAAACGAAAAGACCGCCAGAGGGGAGAAAACGTCACTTCCTCCCTGCCTGTGTTTACAGTTACACAGGCAGGGAGGGCTCTGCTGGAATTTCATTCGCCGAGGGAGATCGAGAGGGGACGGCTGGAAACCAATAGCCGCCCCCTCCTCCCGGACCTCCCGTACACCGTTCCCGGCCGCCGCAT
This sequence comes from Rana temporaria, assembly GCF_905171775.1. Taxonomy (NCBI): domain Eukaryota; kingdom Metazoa; phylum Chordata; class Amphibia; order Anura; family Ranidae; genus Rana; species Rana temporaria. The sequence continues at coordinate 333,986,126 of NC_053491.1, forward strand.
GTACCGGAGGGGGTCCCGATCGGACCCCCGAACCGAGGTAAGGCGGGGACGTACCTATACGCCCATGTGCCTGTACGTGCCATATTGTGGACGTATATGTACATGCGGTGGTCGGGAACTGGTTAAGACACTGTGTCTCTATCTCTCTATCTCTCTCTGTCTGACTGACTGATCTTCTCTAGAACCGCCAACACACTACACGAGGCCGCCGTGCAGGCTGCCTTTTATAGTGGGGGGCGTGTACTAATCCCCCTGAGCCATAATTGGCCAAAGCCACCCTGGCTTTGGCCAATTATGGCTCTTCGTTTTTTGAGCGCTGTGATTGGCCAAGCATGCGGGACATACAGCATGCTTGGCCAATCATCAGCGCTCAACGCCCCAGTGAATTATGGGACGTTTTGCGTCACTCGAATTTGGCGCGAACGACCCGTTTTGTTCGAGTTTCGACGAACGATCGAACGACCGATGTTCGAGTCGAACATACGTTCGAATCGAACGCGGAGCTCATCCCTAGTCTCATGTAACATGTTCCTAGTCTCCGAGAGTCTCTCATAGCATCACAACAGTCTCCAACCACTTCCTCTCGTAAGTCATCAATCTGTGAGAATTTTCCGTAGAATTATATGTAATTATATGCTGCCCTTTGGAGACATTAGGGACCATAGTTGACGCCCCCTTTTCCTTGAAAGTTGAAAACCCCTAGTCTAATGGAATGTAGCCATGTGAACAGTGTTGGCGGCAGCCATTAATTTGTACAGGATACAGATCTTGCTGCACTGCTGCTTGCCAGCTTTTGGCACACAGAGTGGGCAGTTCTCACTGGTAGCTAGCCATAAAAACATGGTGGCTGGGGATAGTTTTAAAAAAAACCTTTAGATCTAGTATGAATTTTAAGAGGGACCCATTCAAAAAAAAATTGTATGGGGTCCCCCCAAACTCTGGACCAGACTCTAATGCCGCGTACATACGGTCGGAAATTTCCAACAACAAATGTTCGATGGGAGCTTGTTCGAAATTCCGACCATGTGTAGGCTCCATCGGACATTTGCTGTCGGCATTTCCGTCAACAAAAATTTGAGAGCTGGTTCTCAAATTTTCCGACAACAAAACTTGTTGTCGGAAATTCCAAGCGTGTGTACACAATTTTGACGCACAAAATTCCACGCATGCTCGGAATCAAGTAGAAGAGCAGCACTGACTATTAAACTTCATTTTTCTCGGCTCGTCGTACGTTTTGTATGTCACCGCGTTCTTAACGTTCACAATTTACGGCAACATTTGTGTGACCGTGTGTATGCAAGACAAGTTTGAGGCAACATTCGTCGGAAAAAAAATCCACGGTTTTGTTGTCGGAATGTCCAATCGTCTGTACGTGGCATTAGAGTCCAGTATGGAGTTTAAGGGGAAACCCGACATAGAAATTAAGGGTCTTGCCCCCCCCCCCCAAATCTAAACCAGATCCCTACCTGAGCATACAGCTTGGGAGTCCAGGAAAGGAATGGAGCAAACTTGTGCCCTCCCCCTTTCCCTGAACCATACCAGACCATGCCCTCGACATAAGGGGTGCCTATGTTATTGGGGACATGGGTCTCCTCACAACGCTAACCCAGTGGTTGTGGGGGTCTGCAAGCAGGGGGCTTATTGGAATCTGGAAGCCCCCTTTAACAATATTGGGGCACCCCCTTAATGTGATTGAGTAAGTGAAAACACAATTTTGACAAGTGCATTTTCTTCTTTATAAATGTCAATGTTGCTGCAGTGGGTTGTATACCATACAAGTATGCCACTTCACTGGCAGGTTTGGGGCATCCCCCAGGCATGTTATTTACTGTAAATAAAATTTAGCATTTTTTATGTTTCTCTTTAAGCATTAATAAAATTGCTTGTCCCTGACAAATCAAATATTTCTTGGTTTGCTACATGTTCCCCTATGGCAGTGCCCAGCCCCTTACAGTTTTTTGTTGCCCCTTTCTTCCTGAACTAGCCTACTCACCCGACAAATGCATACTTACAGACTCTTTATACACTGACTTCTATGAGGCTATCTCCTATCATCTCCCTTCATCTCTGGCCCTGAGACACGTGCGCCAAGCAAGGGTCACATGAGAGGCCTGCCCCAGGGTGGGTTCTTCTGAGCTATGTTGGGCACTTTGGTTAGGGACACTGCTATACACATAAGCGTGCGCACAGGGTGTGCCAGGTGTTCCTCTTCCGTACCTGTGCTCAGACTGAGGACCTCTGCAGTGCTGACCTGCTCCTCCCATAGCAAAGGGAGATGGACCTGTTCGTGGAGAGAGTATAAACTATGTAAATCAAACCACCCATGCCAAAGAACCAATTAAACCACACAAATATTATAATAGCAGCTGCCGTTCAAATTGAATGAATTATATGTAAACGTGCACAAACCTATTGTGCAAACAACGCTTGCCAATCCCCCATTTTTTTTTATTATTAATTATAGTAATTGATGTGTATTAAAATTGAAGATGATCATAAATATATGTGAACAAGAAAAATGAATACTGTGGATGGTAACTACCAAAAAAAACTATAAACTGTGACAAACATATAATTGTGAAGAATCCAAATATAAAAAATGATGACGTCACATTAGATGACGAAACGCGTAAGATTGGAATGCATGGTGCGCTACGTCATGTCCTGGTGGAAGGCACGCTGACTTTGCTGTGAGTCTTGTGGCTTCCATTGCCTCTGTCTGTCTATTGCAGTGGTTTACAAAGGAGGATACATTATTGTATTGTTTTACTTGCAATTTGTAGCCACTGAGGCTTTTAATAAAAGACCTTACGGTATCACACTACAAGGAGTCCGTCCTCTCCTATTTCTCTCCTGCACCGCTGGGGATATCCCGTTTGAAGCCACGTCCCATCCCGTGTAGGAGGATATTGGAGGATTTGTTTAAAGATCCTTGGAGGTTGGGAGACCACACAAGCACTTATGATCATTTCTGTTGTATGGTAGTAGGATCTAAAACATCTGGTAAATGGATAGCTACTACGGATGAGCCGAACACCCCCCCCCCCCGTTCGGTTCGCACCAGGACCGTTTGCGCTAACATTTAGAACCCCATTGACGTCTATGGGATAAAATGAAAAATTCTTTTAACCACTTAAGACCCGGACCAAAATGCAGCTAAAGGACCTTGCCCCTTTTTGCGATTCGGCACTGCACGGTCGTGCGACATGGCACCCAAACAAAATTGGTGTAATTTTTTTCCCACAAATAGAGCTTTCTTTTGGTGGTATTTGATCACCTCTGCGGTTTTTATTTTTTGCGCTATAAACAAAAATAGAGCGAAAATTTTGAAAAAAAATCAATATTTTTTACTTTTTGCTATAATAAATATCCCCCAAAAATATATATAAAAATATATTTTTTTCCTCAGTTTAGGCCGATACGTATTCTTCTACCTATTTTTGGTAAAAAAAAAAAATCGCAATAAGCATTTATCGGTTGGTTTGCACAAAATTTATAGCGTTTACAAAATATGGCATAGTTTTATTGCATTTTTATAATTTTTTTCATTGTCATTTTCACAGCAAAAAATGCATTTAAAATGCATTGTTTATTGTGAAAAGTACATGTGCCCAGCCGTGCCATTCTGCTGACGTATATGTACAGGAGGCGGTCCTTAAGTGGTTAAATATTGTACCTGCTGGGTGTCTATAGTATGCCTGTGAAGTGGCATGTGTTTAGAACTGTCCCTGCACAAAATGAGATTACTATAAGAAAAATGTAATTTAAAACTGCTTCGACTTTAATGTAATGTCTGGTCCCTGCAATATTGATAAAAATCATTGAGAAAAATAGCACAGACACAGACAGTACACACACCACTTAGCTTTAGGTGCACACTGCAGAGGACACATGCAGTACACCACGTGAGAATACTGCAGCTAGCACAATCACCTGCCTGCCAGTTAATTAGGAAGAGCTGATCTAGCTAAACTATACAGTGTATAAATATATGTACAACACCTGGGATGCATATATATCCTCTACACACTGTAACTTTAACTGACTAGCCTGCCTGCCTGCTCTATCTACCTACTAAAAATGACACTCTCTCTCTGTCTTCTCTCTTTTAACCACCGCAACACACTACACAAGGCTGACCTGCAGGTGGCCTTTTATAGTGTGGGGCGTGTACTAAACCCCCTGAGCCAGAATTGGCCAAAGCCACCCTGGGTTTGGTCAATTATGGCTCTCCGTTTTTTGCAAGCTGTGATTGGCCAAGCATGCAGCTTACGACAGGCTGCTAAAGAAACCTCTGTTACCCTTGGTAACCACCTGTGTCTTCACACTATATTAACTCTTACACTGATGTCCTCATACCCCAATGTGCTTAGTTGACCCGGACTGTAGATTATATATGCCGGTTACTTGCAGAAGTTTCAAAAGCTTTATGCCTAGTACACACAATAATTTTTCCCGTCGGGAAAACTGTCGTGTTTTCCTTTGGCCGGGAAAACTGGACATGTGTATGCTTCTTAGCAGTTTTCCAGACAGGAAAACTGCGGTTTAAAAAATGAGAACATGTTCTCTTTTTTTTTGCCGCAAATCGCTGCGTTTTTTTCCCCCGCAGTTTTCCTATGGGAAACACTGCAAGGGAGCATACACTTGGCCGGTTTTCCCGACCAAAGTTCTCCTGGCAGTTTTCCTGTCGGGAAAACTGGCCACATGTAAAGGGGAAAAGGGACCGAGCCGGTTCCGGTTTTCCCCTCGGTTTTCCTTGCGGTCTTTTGTGTACTAGGCATCACTCGAAGAACTTGGTATGACAGTCAAACAAAGGCAACAGTCTTTCCCTAAACCCATTCCTAACTCAGGCTTGTGGCTGCTCCAGCATACGGTACCTGCAGAAGAAAGAGTCCATAACTGGCTGAGTCCATGATGGTAGTATCTAGGATTGGCATCTTCAGAGCGGACTGCAGGTCCAAGCAATCCTCCTAAGCTGTAGAAGGAGCCTAACGCTTGATTCACACCTATGCATTTTTAGTGCTTTTTGCAGATTTGTACTATAGTCCATTTACCATGGTTTCCTATGGAACACGCTCTGTAGTGCAAATCAGCAACATGCAAAAAGCACTAAAAATGCATAGATGTGTATCAGGCCTAAGGCCAGATGTTCCTTAGTAGGCTCTCCGGTCTCGGCATATCAGCAGGCTAGCAGGACAGACTCTGGCAATGGTGACAGCATACTTTCAGTAACCTCTTTGCATGCTCGGGTCCGCACCCCTGTCCCCTTTATAATACACAAAACCAATGGGTTTGACCCCCAAAAAAACACAAGAAAAATGGTAGCCAAATAGATATAACATTCTTGCTGAGCAGTTTGGATTTGGTTTTGATCAGGTCAAACAGTGTTGTATTGATCTATGACTTTTTCCAGTCTAGTGCATACCTTCAAGGCCAAAGATAGCTGACATCCTTCAATATGTGAGTGGGTTGTGAGGCATTGTGGGTGCAAAGGTGGTAAAAGTAATTGGGCGCCAGACACTTCTTTGATTGTAAAAGAGGTTTTATTTTTTTGCCAGTCCTTTTTATATTTTGCAAGGGAAAGAAGGTTAGGGCCAGGACACCCCTGGGTAGTTGCAATTTTAAATGGCAGACTCCGAGACTTCAACAGGAGGACAGCTGTACAGGGAAAGGCCCAGCAAGGTGCCACTTCTGCACATGCAGGATTGCTGTCTTCTATGGCAACAGTACTTAAACAGTTCCTACAGTAACTCAAAGTAACAGCTGTACTACAACTTATCCTTTTAGTTCTTCAGCCCCTTGAACTCCTGGTCTCTTACTGGACCCTCTGATTCACTGACTCTGAATCCCGTGAGCTTCTCAAGGTTTTTGCGGTGTTATCTCCCTCAAGCATCACCCACGCTTCCCTGCTGGGTCCCTAACTTAGCACTTTGGATATTTTCAAGCTTTACCGGCTTGGTCCCTAGCTTGGCACACAAGGCTGCTCTGCAAGCGTCACCTCTGCTGGTTGGGTCCCTGACTTGATCACTGCCTGAAGTTTCCCGATTCTCCATTGAGCCCGTTAGGTGAGAATGTGGTTCCAGTACTTGCTTTAGTTACTCGCTGTGGTCCCTGGTAAAGGCGATTGGCCCCTTCTACAGCTTCCCTTCTACCTCTGACACTACAGGTTCTCCGGCCGGCAGAACCGTCACTTTTGGTTAGACTGCAAGCCGCAGTCCCACCCTGCGCTGCCCTCTTACTTCTGGATAGGCCCTCAGACAACCTGATGCCCTGGGATAGGCCGAATCTCCAGGTCTAGCAGCCCAGACAGATGTCCACCCAGACGGCGGTCTGGGTGCCACACAAGAACATGAATTACCCGACCCCCCCCCCCCAAATATATAGGCTCTCCCAGCAGGCCAAGGGATTCAACAAAATCCCTGCCCATTGGCTGAGATACCCCATATACCCATAACCTGACCTTGAGATGTTCTTCTCAAGCTAATACCTCCAAGTGCCTAGCCACCTGGTGGTAGAAGAGGAAAGTACACCCACGCCAAATTTAGGGAGAAGTCAATGGATCCGTAGTAATTAACTACAGTAGCTACTCCTGACAAGGAATTTGGCGAGGAGCTCCCTGACTAAACCCCCGGGGCGCTACATCGATTAAGGTCATCAATCGAAATACACTTCCCTGTGTGTGGCATATTGATCGACTATAGACTGATTATTCCTATCAGGTGAGATCATTCAGAAAATAAATTTAATGCCCCGTACACACGATCAGAATTTCCATCGGGATAAACTCAAGACGTATTTTTCTGACAGAATTCCATTCAAGCTGTCTTGCATATACACTGTCACACCAAATTCCGACCGTTCCAAAACGTGGTGACGTACAACACTACGACGAGACGAGAAAAATGAAGTTCAATGCTTCTGAGAATGCGTCGACTTGATTCTGAGCATGCATGTTTTTTGCTCTGTCGGAGTTCAATACAGATGAACGGAATTTCCAATAGATGTTTTTTTCATTGGAAAAAAAGAGAACATGTTCTCTTTCTAAGTCCATCGGAATTTCCGTTGGAAAAACTCAGATGGGGCACACACACGGTTGGAATATCCGATGAACAAATTCCGTCTGACTTTTTCCATCGGAAATTCCGATCGTGTGTACAAGGCATAACATTTATCGGAATGTGTATGGCCACTATATGGGCCATGCCATACTTAATCACTGCTACAAATTGCTAATGCCAGAGATTAACAGTGATTTGAAGCTACCGACGTAGCTGGCGATTTGCTGCTAACATGTGATTTATCACAACCACAGGTGCTACATCATTATGTTAGCGCTCGGTGCTAATGCTGTCCTTCAGCTATTTGTAGCCAAGCCATGAAAAGTAAATGCAGAACAATTGTTGCTGACATGGAACGCGGCACAAACTTAATTGTTGAGGGCTTGAGATACAAATCACAGCAAAATTACTGTTAGCGATTCTATAGAAAATAATTTTCTTGGTGGGAAGAGGATCACTGTAAAAAACAGCCATGGCCATAACAATCCTTGATCACAGGGATATCTACACCCAGGGCCGATCCTAGGCAGGGTGCACGGGGTGCTCCACACCCAGGCGCCGCAGAGGTGGGGGCGCCGAAGCTCCAAAGTGCTCATCTCCCTCCTGCTTGTCTTTGTCCAGAGGCGGAGCGCATGTAGATGGTGCTGCGGTTCCCCATCCTGCTTGCTCTCTCCGCTGGCAACTGACAAGAGCGCATACTCAGAATTTGGGCTGGGCACCACAGCGGAGACTAGTACCGGAACACTTTCCGGTACTAGGCTTCACTAATTAATTCTGTCCAGTATCCTGTCTGCCCCACTCCCTCTGCGTGTGTCGGCTCTTCTCCCATAGGCGGTGTGATAAGAGGCTTCTGGGTTGGCCGGAGCTGCTGCCAATCATCCCGTACACTCCCAGAAATGCTCTCCGAGTGCCACCCTCCAAGTGACCAAATATGCCACATATGCCCCGCCCCCTGTAATGTGCTTCTACTCCCAGCGCGCCCAAGCTACAGGGATCTATTGGACAAGTACCGATCTATGGGGACACCTGATGTGGGGGGCTCTGATGGGGGACACCTGCTGTGGGGGGCTCTGATGGGGGACACCTGCTGTGGGGGGCTCTGATGGGGGACACCTGCTGTGGGGGTGCTCTGATGGGGGACACCTGCTGGGGGGGGGCTCTGATGGGGGACACCTGCTGTGGGGGTGCTCTGATGGGGGACACCTGCTGGGGGGGGCTCTGATGGGGGACACCTGCTGGGGGGGGCTCTGATGGGGGACACCTGCTGTGGGGGTGCTCTGATGAGGGACACCTGCTGGGGGGGCTCTGATGGGGGACACCTGCTGGGGGGGCTCTGATGGGGAACATCTGCTGGGGGGGCTATGATGGGGGACACCTGCTGGGGGGGGGCTCTGATGGGGGACACCTGCTGGGGGGGGGCTCTGATGGGGGACACCTGCTGGGGGGGCTCTGATGGGGACACCTGCTGGGGGGACTCTGATGGGGGACACCTGCTGTGGGGGGCTCTGATGGGGGACACCTGCTGTGGGGGGCTCTGATGGGGGACACCTGCTGGGGGGGGACTCTGATGGGGGACACTTATGATGACTTCTTGGGGGAGCATCTCTGTGTTTGAATCGTAGCCATAGAAACATTTGTAAAGGGGAGGAGTTAGTAAGATGACCACGCCCATGTGGGGGCGCCAGAAATATTTCTGCACCCAGGCGTCTGTGACCCTAGGATCGGCCCTGTCTACACCATATCACAGCATCAGAACCCACCGTTCTGCATCCAGTGGGCACACCCAAATGTAAAAGAAGTCTGGTGCCTTTAGGAAATGAGGCCTAATTTGTCAATATGCATGCTGGCCAGAAACCTCAGCAATTTTATTGCCATTTTAACCACATTTGAGTTCTGTAAATTGTCAAAGCAAACTGTCAAAATGTTCAAAATTGTAATTGTGTAACTAAAGGCTAAACTTTAATTTTTTATTGTGGATAGAGTAAGGAAGAGTTATAACCCCTGTCAGTTTTTTTATTTTATTTTTTTGCCAACTGTGCCCCATAGCCAAAACAGAAAGCGAGAGAAAATCCCTCCAAAGTGAGGGAATCCCAGGGTGTCACCAGGGTCATCAGAACTAGTGTCACCTTTGGAAGATCTCCCCTCTATTACTGTTCTGGTGTCAACCCAAAATGTGGGATTTTATTCTACTTTAACCACTTCAACCCCAGAACGATTTACCCCTTTAATGACCAGGCCATTTTTTGCGTTACGGCATTGCATCGCTTTTAGGCTACATTCACTTTAGGCTACCTTTTCGGGTGACAGGCGTCTGGTGTTTTTTTTTAAAGCACTTGATTAGAGCCATAGGCTCTAATAGGCTTCAAACCATTGCGCTCGCAGTGTGCCCAGATGTGTTAGCCAATCAGGAGGTCTGGATGTAATATCGGGCAGTTGATTGGCTGAAGGTAGAGGAGATTCTCATTGGCCGCCATGCACAACAGAAAGAAGACACGCACGGAGGTGTCCTGCATCCATTTCCGAGCTACACGTCCCACAGCTCGCCACCTGTCCCACTGCCTGACCCACTACCAAGATGGGGTATGTGTCAGGCAGACAGTGGGTGGGCAGGGGGGGGGGCACAGTGGCTGCATATTATGGGCACAAAGGCTGCAATTGATTGAGCACAGTTGGCTGCATTTTCAGGGCACAGTGGCTGCATATTATGGGCACAGAGGCTGCAATTGATGGTGCACAGTTGGCTGCATTTGATGAGCACAGAGGCTGAATATGATGGGCACAGTTGGCTGAATATGATGGGCACAGTTGGCTACATATGATGGGCACAGTTGGCTGCATATGATGGGCACAGGTGGCTGCATTTGCTGGGAACAGAGTCTGAATATGATGGGCACAGTTGGCTGCATATTATGGGCACGGTTGGCTGCATATGATGGGCACAGGTGGCTGCTTTTGCTGGGCACAGAGTCTGCATATGATGGGCACAGAGTCTGCATATGATGAGCACAGAGTCTGCATATGATGGGCACAGTGGCTGCAATCAATGTTTTTTTTTTCAGAATTTTCCAGAATTTTTCAGTTCGTTTGCACCCCCCAAACATTTTTGGCCACCAACCGCCACTGGCCCGGGCCACATGCTAAACTCTCTGTGGACGCATGTGGAAATTGTACAAAGATTGTACAATCACACTGCATAGTGTATGGCCACCTTTACACACCTGATATAAACAAACTAGTCGTGATTTCAGTGCCATTAGTTGTTAATGGCACCTCAAACACGGAGGCAAACGGCATACGGTTCCACTAGGTTAGGTGTGATTGGGGCCTGAAAGGGAAATTGCTGTGTTGAGATTCCATTCACATCTGCACGTTTCTGAACAAAAAATATACGCTTTGCCATGCGTTTTGGAAATGCACTGCAAATGCACATGGTGCAACAGACAACACTAAAAACCCAACAGTTGTTCTAATCTCTCTCCACTCTATCCAAAACTATCCCAAAAAATCAAAAAACAAATACAAGTTTTGCCTTTAGTTACATTTTAAACTGGCCATCCAACTGTGGATTCTATTTTCTTATTCAAAGTGTTACTAAACCCAGGACCTGCATTCACTATATCTGATCTCCCACAGTACACAGAATATGGAAAGGCATTTCGTTTAGTAAATATGAACTGCTAAATACCTTTCTTTTCATCAGCAGTATATAGCAGTCTTGCGACTTATATCAGTGTCTGGTTAAAGCTTGAAGGAGGAGTTTTCATACTGCATCGAACTGTCCTATGAGGCTGCAGGGCTCCTGACCCTCTGTCTGGACAGTGCTGATTGGCCCTGTACTGATCACATACTCTCGCCCAAGTAAAAAAAAAAAACTCTCTAGCTAGGCAGATGTAAAAGACACAAATTTATTCATCTACATTCTTTAAAGAGGAGCATTGCCAAAGCTAAAGCTAAAGCCCACCGTCAGCTGATGTCACAGAGCCGCTTCAGGCTCTGGAAGGATCCCAACCATATTGTCGGGATCATCCCAACTGCCTGATTAACAGCTGGCTCCAGCTCTCAGCATGTGTCTAAGACCTGAAACCCACCCCCTCAGCTGCCCAGTGAGCACTGGAGGGCCAGAGCAAAGTCCCTGCCTTCCGCTTTGAGAAGACAGAGTGCTGAGTGATCAGCGGTCTTGTAATCGCTCAGTTCTCAAGCTATAAGCCGAAAGAAAACACAATAGTTATGTGCAGGGCTTTTTTTCAGGGGGAACTTGGTGGAACTCAGTTCCCCCACCTCTGGTTGAGACCCTTTGGTGCCTGCTCACCACAATCACTTGTAAACACAGAAGTTCGATTTCTGTGTTTACAAGTCACAGCTCTACACTCTGTGTGTAACCCGCCTGAACTCTGCACTCTGTATGTAATGCAATCCTGGTATTTAATGCCCATTTAAGACCCTCCTACTGTTTGTGAAATCTGACCACACCCACTATTTGATGTGATTTGGAGGGTGTGTGTAGGGGGAGGGGTTTTGGGGGGTTGTGGTTGAGTTCCAGCACCTACTGTTTGAGAAAAAAAGCCCTGGTTATGTGGAAAGGAGTCCCCCATCAACACTGACTGTGTTGATGGGGGAATCTAGCAATTCTCCTTCCCCGTAGTTGCAGGAAAGTAAATCACAATAATCTACCTGCTCGCCTGCCTTGTGGGGTTGCATAGATGGGCAAATACAGTTTGCTTTCAGTTACCGTATTTATCGCGGTATAAAGCGCTCCCGCATATACCGCGCACCCCTAAAGTAGCCCCCAATCCTGTGGACAAAATATTTTTTTTGTACTTACAGTTTTGGTGTCTTGCGCGGCGTCCATCGGCGGCATCGTCGGGTCCGGCGTTCGTCTGCGGCTTCAGGTGTCCTCTTCGTCGGGTCCGGCGTCCTTCTGCGGCTTCAGGTGTCCTCTTCGTCCGGTCCGGCGTCCTTCTGCGGCTTCGGGTGTCCTCTTCGTCGGGTCCGGCGTCCTTCTGCGGCGTCCTCGCGTCCTACCCGCTCGTTTCCCGTGCCGAGTTTTGAATACTGCGCCGACATATACAGAGCGCAGTACACTTGTGTATTGTCGGCAATGCTCGGCTACCCGCGCTGACGTCCTGTACGTCCAGGACGTGAGTGCGGAAGGAGCCGAGACTGCCCGACTATACCCGAGTGTACTGCGCTCGGTATATGTCGGCGCAGTATTCAAAACTCGGCGCGGGAAAGCGTGTATCGGCGTATACCGCGCACCCACGATTTTGCCCTGATTTTCAGGGCAAAAAAGTGCGCGGTATACGCCGATAAATACGGTACATTCAGCTTGCATTTGAGACACTTCTGAGATCATTCTAAATTTCCCTTAATGGTGCTTTTGTTCTCCTTCTGCTTTAAGCCTTCTTAGTTTTTATTGTTCTTTATCATAAAGAAATATTATACATTTGCAAAATATGCTGTATTCATTACAGTATTGGGTTCCTGAATTATAACAGAACATCACATTTAGAATAAGTAGAAGGGAGGAGAGAACAAAGCAGAGAAAAGTACAAATGGGTTCTGTAATATTACATGGAAATGCATACAAAAATAAATATAAATGGCAACAAAATACAGCATGTTGAATGATGCCTATACTGTTCTGTATCAGGCCTTCCTCTAAGCTGCATGAAGCTAATTTTGCATTCCCGAAGACTTCTATGAGGATAAAAAGCCATTCCGATGTGAACAAAAGCCGGAGTACAAAAGCCCTTATTTTGACACCTGTGTGTTTGAGGCCTGAACTACTATTACCTACCGTAATATTTCAAAAATACACAGTAATTGCGTTTCCATTACAGCTTATTGTGCAAACTTGGGGCTAATTCATATAACCACAAATTGCTGTGCTGTATACTGGGAAAAACGAGTGTTCCAGAAGTGAGAGTGGTCATCTATTCCTGTATACAAATACATGCTCGAGCCGGATGTGCAAATATAAGCATACAACAGCAGGGTTGTTGCTACCACTAGGTAAACTAGGCAGCCTCCTAGGGCGCACTGCTGCCTAGGGGGCGCCCGGTCACTGGTGTTCCGTCTCTCTTCTCTCTGCAACTAAGTCTCAGAATCAGCTGCGGAGGACTGTGTCTGTGTCCCGACTCCCGAATGAATGGAAGCAGGCAAACATTCCTTGATGGGCGCTGGTAGGCTGCATTTGATGGGCGCTTCATTAAAAAGGTGGGGTTTACATGGGCAGGGCAAAGGGGGTGGGGTCAGGGGTGGAGCCAGGGTGGGGCGGCAAAATAAGGTTTCGCCTAGGGTGTCAAAAATCCTTGCACCAGCCTTGTACAGCCGCAACCTGTCATTGATTTGGACAGGTGGCTGTAAACAAACACCTGTCACTTTGGGGCTTGTTTTTCACGGTGTAGGAGTCTCCGGGCCTGTGTGAATGAGCCCTGAATGTAAAATGTTTGTATTTACATATTTTTACTGTAATATCACCTTAAAGAGAATCTGTTACCTTCTAACCAGTGAGGTAGTCCCGTGACGTTATTGACCAAATATGATCCTTCCCCTTTGTTTACATTCAGGGACCAGGAGCTGTCATTCACGGTGAGCAGTCATCAGGAAAGGATCACATGAATCTGCATTGCTGGACATTGTGATTAGCAATTTCTGGATATGGGCCTGTCTCTTTGCTGGAGGGGATCTTGTCTTCATCAACATGGTGACAATGTGCTCTGCCAGGTTCCACATGGCAAGGTGCCCTCCCCATGTTGAGGGCATGGGGCCTGGTATAGTTTTGTGGGGCTGGTCCCTATGATTTTTTGTCTTGCTTTTTCTTGTGTGGGGGTTCACCTTCCTTGACAGCTATACCACATCCTCATCAGGGATACAGGTCTAGGGTGTATTTTAAGTGCTGAGCCCGACAACATTTTTTTTATAATCTAGTGTAGCGCCTGTGTACTTTATGGTACCGGTGCTAGTTAAATTTAGAGGTAGATCAGAGTGTAGTTAAACTCTGATCCAGATTGTTAAGTGCAAAACAGGGTCTCTGTCTCAGCTGGGCTGTGCTGTGGGCTATTCTGTTGCGCTGGGGTGTTCTTCCAACCCCGGTGCTGCAGGTGGCAGCAGTGGAGTCAAGGTGGGTGCTCTTTCCCAGCAGCCAATCTGGAGGGTTTGACCTCGCTGTGCATGCTGGGGAGGGGTATTTATGAGGCAGACACCATTGGTTCTGGGTCTTCTTCTTCAAAAGTGGCACCCACCTTTAGGGTGACCACATCACGGCGCCCGGCGTTATGGCTTACCTGGCCGGGGCGTGCGTGCCAGGCGGTGTTCCTGGTTTTGGAACCATGTTGGCCCGGAGCATCTGAACAGCGACGGGGACCCATTGAGTGACTGGGTTCCCACCTTTGAGGATCCCAAGCTGTACTGCTGTTCGGTGGGGAGTCCGTCTGAGGAGCGCTATTGAGAGGCTGGCGATCCAAAAGGGCCTCGACAAACAACCGGGCATCAAGGTAGACGGACACTGAAGAATTGATCACCTGTCTGTCGGTACCTGGGCGACAAGTTGAAGGAGATCCAGGCGTAATTCATCTAAGGAGGGATATCTCCGTGATTACAATCCAGAGAGGGCCCGTGGCAGAGACGTCTTTCTGAGGCACACCAAGGAGGGTATGTGGCAGAGACTTTTCCTTAAGTTCAAGTTCACCAAGGAGGGTCTGTGGCAGAGACTTTATCCTACAATTGTCCGAGTGATACCCTGGCTGCCAGGTGAGTGAGAGAGGCCTGTCCGGGTACACTAAACCCACTCAGGCAGGAGTGGCGCAGAGAAGTGTTACGCTTGGGAGCAGGACTGTTTCCCTATCATCAAGCCTGAATCTGCTGTTCTCTCTTCTTCTTCAACTTTACTTTCCTCACCACAAGTTTATTGTTTTTACCCGGCTGGGTAATAAAGAGCACAGCAAAGAGCACCTGTTGCGGACATTCCTTTACTTCTACCAAATGCAATACGCATCATTCACCCCTAGGAATTCGGGGGAGCCATGAGGTAAATGTGCCACCCAAAACAACCAGCAGCTCCTCCGGGGGGTAGTGCTACACTAGTATAAGGGTCTGGTACAGATAAAGGAAGTCTATCTATCCATATAGTGCACCATATACCGCACCATCAGACTGTACAAATTCTTTAACCAGAAATGTGTAATATGAGGAAAAATCTAAATAATCCATTGAATTTGCATTAAATCAGCCAAGTCCTTGTCATATATGATTGAAGGTAGATCTAAAGGAGATTGTACAATTAATATAGCTTATAGTCAGCTTAAAGCCTAGTACACACCGGCCGAATGTCGGGTGGCTTTGGCCGGTTCAATAGAAACCGGCCAACATTTGGCCCATGTATACTGCAGCTGATCAGCAATCGGCCGGCTTATGTCGATGTAGCATGAGTGCAAAAGGTCTGCCGATCGGCTCCCAATCAGCACTCTCAGGCAATGGCTGGGAGCGCTAACCGGAAAGTTCTGGCGGGGGGTGTCCCCCTGTCAAAACACAATAGCACAGCAGGGGAGATCCCTGTACTAACATTGCATGGTGCTGTCAGTTTTCTTTCTTTCAGCCCTGCTGGGTTGAACGAAAAATAACTACTAGTGTGAAAACTAGGCTTAAGGATCCATTCAAGTCAGGTGTGGTGGGACTGTGTTGGGCATGGTCTCACTGCACCTCCACAGCATAACTTTTCTCCAGTTAACCCATAGTTCCCGGTGACAATGTATAACTTCTTTGCAATATGCATTTGGAAGGGATATGCTGGGCTTTGTCCATATACACCTTTCTAGCGTTTTCAACTACTCCGCCCCAGTAGCAGAGAGGGCCCGCCATGCACTTCACGTGGGCTCCACATGGGCACTTAATTTGACTCTTGAACTTCCATACCTCTGTACAGAATGGAAACATCTGCTCCTGTTGCTCTGGAAGACAGACCACTGGCAAAAGGAGTGTCGACAACATCTCCCTTGCTGCGAAAACCTGTTCTACCTATAACAGGTATACTATCGATAGGCTGCTGTAAAACTTCTGTTATGCTGGGCAACCCCTTGTGTCTTTACACTACTCCATTCCACACCAATGTCTTAATACCCCAATGTGTTATCACCCTCTCTGTGACTATGTGCGTGATGGTTACATACATTACACCCCTTTAAGTAGCTTCAGACCAGGCAAGGACAAAGTTTCAAAATGTTTTACTTAAGAAAGGTGCAAGTAGACATTTCACTGTCCAACAGAATATTTCCTAGCTCTAAATACAGGCTTGAGTTCTGCCCCGGCATAACTGCAAAGGTGTAGTCAAAGAATTATAAGTCCTTCAGAGGCATTCTCACGCAGATGAAAGTTCTTCAGAGGCATACACCAGTGTTGGCGAACCCCAAGTTCCAATAGTTCTACAACTGGATGGCGATGGATGGCATCCTTCTACTCCTTCTCAATTCTCAATATCTGTGGGGGAACTCTTTGTATCAGGCCACAGGCCCAATTTATATGCCACAGGAACAGGGCCGTTTGAAGGAATTTGGGGGCCCCAATCAAAATGGGGGCCCCCATGCACCCCCCCCGGTTGCAAAGCCTACGTTAACGCTACACTAATTTTTTTTTCTATTCTTTCTATTCTTCCCTCCCCTTCTTCCCTGTAGGCTGCCGCTGTAGCGTGGCCGAGCTCCTCTTCCCCAGTCCCCTATCAGATAGTGCCTGGGCCAGACTGACAGGACTCCAGGTGGAAGGAAGAGGAACTCGGCCACGCTACAGCCTGGGAAGGGGAAGTTGGGGGCCCCAGGCCAGCTCGGGGCCCCAAGCAATTGCTTGTTTTGCCTGTCCTGTAGCGACGGGCCTGCACAGGAATAGTGGGCCGGACCCAGAGAAGTATCTGCCAAAAAAACAATGAACCAGGAAAGGCATTAAAGGGTCACTAAAGGAAAACATTTTTTTAGCTGAAATGACTGTTTACAGGGTATAGAGACATAATAGTTAACCGATTCCTTTTAAAAATGATTAAAAATAGATAAAAACCAATCATATAATGTACCTGCAGTTTAGTTTTGTTTTTGCTGTTGTTTCCTGGTTCTCTGATGTACAGAGCCAGAGAGCCAATAGAGGGCAGTGATGGATTGTAAAACGAAACTGGATTGGTGCTGACACACAGTAATCACACATCCTTGATTAGTCACCACAGTAAGAAATCTCCCAGTACTGTGGTGATCAGGAAACAGACAACCAGGAAGTGTCCAGAACAGAGAGGAATTACAGCAACATCAAAGCAAAAACGAACAATGAGGACATGAAACCAGGACTGCAGTAAGGTAAAGGAAGCTATTTAGCTAAAAAAAAAATTCCTTTAGTGACCCTTTAAGTCCCGGCTGGGACAGCACCTACTGTAACTAACTATTATAACCTGCTTACTCGCTGGCTACTATAACTCTTTGAAATGTCACTGTGTAACATTTCAATAAAGTTTGTTTACAAAAAGGAAACGTATCGATGCATCAACACTGTGCTGGTCCAGCCGTAGCAGCTGCGTTGCAATGCAGCAGCTGGTGTGTATGAGCCATAAAGAAGCTGACCCCTGCTCTCCTACTGCGTCTTATCCAACATGTCCGCTTTATAGTCGTAGCTTGTCTTAGCTGTGAACACTTTTGCAAGACAAGCAGCAGCAAGAGGAAAGTAGAGGGAGGGGAAACATGTCATCCTCTGCATTCCTCTTGCCATTGCTTGTCTCAGGAGGGGAGGGAGCCAGGTCAGTAGTCATCACTAAGGTAAGAAGGTTCTTGGAAGCATGGCATGGGACAAAATACTTCAAGTTGCTTATAGGAGCTCCCAGTTTTTCATTTAACTCCAATGTAGGAGTGAGCCACTCCTTTGGAATATTTGTCTTTTGGCCTTAATATACATATACATACTGAATGCTTTACAAGGCAATAATATACATCCCTCCCTATGGGAGACCTGGCCTACCTGGATGGGAATGAGTGGAGGGGCCGTGGTATGCCATTGGGAGGAACCACTTCAATGTGTTTGACTCCTGCGCTCTATTTAGAGGTATGGAGTTCTGTGCATTGGATTTTGGCCATCTATGTGACCCATGGTCATGCGTGTTTAAGTTACATACTATATTGAGTTGTTTAAAAAATATATATATATATATTTGTATGGTGTATTAACAATGTTTTGTTGTTTTGTTTTTGTTCGTTTGTTGTTGTTTGTATAAAACGAAAGTGTCTCAGCGTCTAAATCCTGAAGAAGCCCTACGGGCGAAACTGTTGAAACAATGGATGCCACATCAATCTGTATATGTGTATAGTATCTCATTGTCATTTTATAGGTAGTAGGTGTACACCTATGACATTGAACTATCTGTACTCATTACTTTTAGAATTTTGTATCAATAAATGCTTTTCTATTTTTCTTATTCTGTGTTTGAGTGAACTACATTGGACCGTTAAAGTCCCATATCCTGTATATACGCTCTTTGTAAATTACAGGGATGTTGGTACCATATTTTAGGATTGGTCGTTTGCTGGTTTCTACTCACTTTTCTTGACTTCTAATAATAGATGTTTAACATCTTTCTACAGTGGAACCTTGGTTTACGAGTAAAGCGGTTAACAAGCATTTTGAAAAACGAGTAACTTTTTGAAAAAAATTCTGACTTGGATTGTGAGTGTTGTCTCGCAAAACAAGCAGAATTCAAGCTTATGGGGCATGCAGTACCTCATTTGGCAAGAGGTGCGGGGGCGCCGGAGCCGAGCAGAGCTGAGCTGTTCGAAAATACTTGGAAAAACTCAGAAATACTCAATTTTCGAGCCTTTCCCAGTTCAGCCGAGCTCTCCCCAAGCCTTTCCGAGTATTTCCGAGGCTCTCTTGCGCCCCCCACCTCTGGCCACATGCGGTATTGCATGCTATAGAAGTCAATACGGAATTAATTATCTTCGTTTCCATTGACTTCTATGGGGAAACTCTCTTTTTTATGCGAGTGCTTTGGATTACAAGAATTCTCCTGGAACGGATTCCGCTCGTAATCCAAGGTTCCACTGTATTATCTATTTTCTTTTGATTTTCTCTATCTATCTATCTATCTATCTATCTATCTATCTATCTATCTATCTATCTGTCTTTATATCTACTGATCTTTTTATTGTCTTGATTTCTTTGGGCCAGATCCACATACATGTAGAACAGCGCAGCGTATCAGAGATACACTACGCCGCTGTACCTTACCTGGCGCATTTTCGAATCCTCAGCGATTTCGCGCCGTAAGTTACGGCGGCGTAGTGTATTTCTGGTGGTGTATTTCAAATTGGGCAGATTGGGGGCGGGTTTCATTTAAATGAAGCGCGTCCCTGCGCCGAATGAAATGCGCATGCGTCGTTCCTAAATTTCCCGCCGTGCATTGTGCTAAATGACGTCGCAACAACCTAATTTTTTTAACTTAGACGTGAGTTACGTCCATCCCTATTCACGGACGACTTACGCAAAAAAAAAAAAAAATTAAAATTTCGACGCGGGAACGACGCCATACTTAACATGGCAATTCTATGTATACGCCGAAAAATACCAGCTTTAACTATACACCGGAAAAAGCCGACTACAGACGACGTTCGAAAATGCGACGGCCGCGCGTATGTTCTTGGATCGTCGTGAATCGCTAATTTGCATACTCAACACGGAAAACGCCACCCAGCGGACGCCGAACTATTGCATCTTAGATCCGAAGGCGTACGAAGACGTACACCTGTCGGATCTAACCCAGAAGCCGTCGTATCTTGTTTTGAGGATTTAAAACAACGATACGACGTGGAAAATTTGAAAGTACACCGGCGTATCAGTAGATACGCCGGCGTACTTTGTCGGTGAATCTGGCCCTTTATGTCTATTGCTCTTTTGATTGCCTTGATATTATCTATCTATCTATCTATCTATCTATCTATCTATCTATCTATCTATCTATCTATCTATCTATCTATCTATCTCCTACTGCTCCTATTTCTGCATACATTTTGTTTGCCAAAGGCCGAAGTTATAAATATACCTGGGAGCAGTGACAGTTTTACACATACTTCATTAGTGTTTTTGTGGCTGTTAGCGGGTACAACAGTTTATGATCCTCATCAGCCTGCAAGGCGAAGGGTGTCTTATGTGCTCAAACTTAACTGAATGCTTTACAAGGCAATAAGTCATTGTGAGGTTGGAATGGAATTGTGTTTTTAATTAAAAGGACACTAACAGGCAAAAGGAGAGAGTTGTTTTGAGCTGTTAAAGACAGACCTGCATAGATTGCTATGATGACACAGACTGATTGATGTTGACAGGCACAGACAGACACTGTTAAATGAATGCAGATAGACTTCACAAACATGCCTGTTGCCCAGAAAGTTTGTGGGCTATCCTACTCCTAGATAAAGCACGATGGTCAGCTATGCAGACACGATCACCAGGCACCTCTGATAGCTGGCACTGCTGTAAACATCAAGGTGAGGTTGAGTGTTTGTGTTTAACCTATAGAGAGGGATGAGTAAGATGCATGCGGTCATCTCTGGCCTTTTGTTCATTGGCCAGTGAGATTGCTCATCTCAACAATGAACCAAAATTAAGGCGTGAGGAGAAAGGAAACAGAGGCAGGGTCAAAACGGACTGTCCTGCTTGCCCTGTATCCGTAAAGAGGAACTGCAGTCTGCTCACATAATTTGTAATAAAAACATATTTGCCGTTCTGAAGCTTCCCTCCAACCACTTTGCATATTACGTTATATATATACTGTGAGTTTGTACTTGCCAAATATGCTGCAGAAATCTCCCTCCACTGAGTCTGGCTGCAGCCATTTTAACTGTGGGCAGCTTAAGCTGCTGCCTATTCACTTCCTGGATTTACACAAACACAAAGAGGCTCACCTCCAGCTCTGCAGCCCTACAGCTCTGATTGGCCCTCTTATGACTCATCCCCCCTCCCTTCCTGGCAAATTCCCACGAGAGTGAGAGAGAGAGTGTTGTGCATGATGTTATACGTTTAGGCTAATGACCAGACAAGAAACAGGAAGTGGGCTGTATAAGGTATTTACTGGCAGAAAAAAAAGGTTTTACTATCTAAAGTTAAAACGACAAGAGCAGAAGATTTAATAGATGGAAAGTTGAAAAAAATTACGGAAGGTTGGTTTTAAAGTGGCTGTAAACCTCATGGAATCTGAGCAAAGAACATGTAGTGTTTACCTATCTTTCTCCAAATCTCTAAGTGTCGTTTCTCTCTGGTGCTTCATTCCTCTGGTATCATTTCTGAGAAGTTTAATACATTTGTGTTAGGAGGGAGGGGGAGGGAGAGCTCAGAATCGAGCTTGTCTATTCAGGACACAGTTTTTATGCTGTGTGGAGGGGCGTGTGTTCCTTTCCTCCAATCAGCTCTTGCACACTGGTACTGCATGCAGCCTCCTCTGTGCTCCTGACAGATGAAGAATGCTTTTAACACTTTTCTGCCCTTTAGAAGGCATGTAGAATAGAGAAAACGGCAGATAAACAAGTAAAACCTATGAGATTTGTTTCATCTCTGTGTATCATCTGAGGCTGTTCACTTTATTCGGTATATGTGAGGGTTTACATCCACTTTAACCACTTACAGACCGGAAGATTTTCCCCCTTAATGACCAAAGCCATTTTTTGCGATACTGCACTGCGTCGCTTTAAATGACAATTGCGCGGCCGTGTGACGGTTTAACCAAGCAAAATTTACATCCTTTTTTCCCCCACAAATAGAGCTCTCTTTTGGTGATATTTGATCACCTCTACGGTATAAACAGAGAAAAAAGTGTACATTTTGAAAATGAAATACATATTTTTTACTTTTTTGCTATTATAAATATCCCCCCCCCCCAAAAAAAATTTTTAAGAAAATAAATTTCTTCTTCAGTTTAGGCCGATATTGTATTCTTCTACATATTTTTGGTAAAATAATCGCAATAAGCGTATACTGATTGGTTTGCGCAAAAGTTTTAGCGTCTACAAAATAGGGGATAGATTTATGGCATTTTTATTATTATCATTTTTTTTACTAGTAATGGCGGCGATCTGCGACTTTTAGCGGGACTGCGAGATTGTGGCAGACAGATCGGACACTTCTGACACTTTTTTGGGACCATTGACATTTATACAGTGATCGGTGCTATAAAAATGCACTGATTACTGTATAAATGTCACTAGCAGGGAAGTGGCAAACACTAGGGGACGATCAAGGGGTTAAATATGTTCCCTCATGTGTGTTTCTAACCGTAAGGGGATGGGACTGACTGGAAGAGGAGACACATAGCTGTTCCTACTCACTGGGAACAGCAGATCTGTCTCTCCTCCCATCAGAACGGGGATGTGTCTGTTTACACACACATCCCTGCCCTGGCTCTCGTGCCCACGATCGCGGGTGGATGTCTGCCAGCCATGCGCATCTGGACCTCCGCCGTGCAGCACTTACACCATTTAGGAAGCAGGCGGGCAGCGTGCCCGACGGCTTTCTTCCTCCTCCTGTGGTGGGGATCACGGCGCTTTTCGCCATGCAGCCCCTCCTCCTAGGCATCCAATAGGATCGCCTGACCTTTCAGCCAATCGGCAAATGGGTATCATACCTGCGTTTCCTAATTGGCGGAGAGGCAATTCAGTGTTAGAAAAGCGAATATTCATTTGCTTTTCTAACACACCTGGCAATGCTCTGCACTCCAAGTTCACCCTATTTTGAAGCCTATTAGAGCCTATGGCTCTAATTAGGTGCTTAAAAAAAAAAACACCATCCTTGGGACACAGCTTATCATAGATCATAGTAAAAAGCTGCTGTGATTGTCTAATCACAGCTGTCCACAGTGTAAACAGGATTTGCTGGTTATTGGCATTCCTTACCTCACGTTGACAGCGCGTGAGGAGAGGAAAGCTGATAACCAGAAAATCCAAACAGGAGAAAATCAGGGCACTAATCATCAGGGCCCTGATGATCAATGCAGCCCCAACAGTGCCCACCGGTGCTGCCAATTAGTACCCATCAGTGCTGCCAACCAGTGCTAATCAGTGCTGTCTGTCGGTGCCTATCAGTGATTTCTATCATTGCCACCTATCACTGCCCACAAGTGCCACCGGTAAGTGCCCATCAGTGCCACCACACCAGTGCCACCTCATCAGTGCACATCAGTGAAGGAGAAAAATTACTTATTTACAAAATAATTTTTTTTTTCAAAATTTTCTGTCTTTTTTTGTTTGTTTAGAAAAAAAAAACACCCAGTGGCAATTAACTACCAACAAAAGAAAGCTCTATCTGCCTAAAAAAAATAATAATATAAAAATGTCATATGAGTACAGTGTTGCATGACCACACAATTGTCATTCAAAGTGCAACAGCACTGAAAGCTGAATGGGGGCCTTGGCAGGAAGGGGGTAAAAGTGTGCAATAGGCAAGTGGTTAAATGGAGCTCCACCCAAAAGGAGAAGCTCCGCTTGTTCGCACCCTCCACTGACACATTTGGCACTTTTTGGGGGGGAGGGAGCGGGTTCCTGGTTTTTACAGATACTCACTCCCACTTCCAAGTAAGATGGACGATCTATGACATTTCAGGCCCCTCCTCCTTCCCCCTGCTGCCTTCTGGGACACACGCATGTCCCAGAAGACAGTAGCATTCAGAAAGTGCAGCGTGACTCGTGCACGTGCAATAGGAAATGTCATGGATTGTCAATGTGCATGAAAAGAGCAGGCATGGGGTGCTCTGATACACAGGAATTTCTTCACATATTTATTGAACATTTCATTTTGTTTGTTTTTTCATATATTCACAATATTTTCACCAGCTTTGGGTGTGTTTTGGGACTTTGTGGACTGTTTATTAAAGTTTATTGCTGCGCTACACTGATATATTTTGTTATTTATTATAGGTGTTTTGGAATCACTTTTACAGCGTTTGGCTTTAGCAGCACTTTTATATTAAATAATGCTTATATTTATTGATGCTTTTATTTTCATTTTATTTTCTTTCGATTTTCATTTCTTTTGAAGTATCAATTGCGCTGCTTTTATTCACTACATTCAATAAATACATATGTATGTAATAAATCAGTCCTCCGAAGTTGTTCGGGATATTGAAGACCAAAATGTAATGTAGATTATCTGCTATACATTAAAATAAAAGAAGACAGACAATGGTAAGTGGCCATTTTTATCATTTACTATTTTTTATTTTATTTTGTTTATATGCAACCTAAATGTTATTCAGTTAGGCATGACGTCTACTAGTGATCGCTTATGGTTCACAAATTGATTTATTCCCTTCTATTTTTAATATTGCCGTGCAATGAATTTCCATGACATCCAAACAGAAACTAACTGGATTGCCTTGTGGAAAAGAAAATAAAAAGATTATCCCACAGACAATGATTTTCCTGTTTACCTTGGCAGTGCATGAACACAGTAATAAAGAATAATACAACAGCAGCTTGGACAAAGCAAATACATTAATATACGTCTAATAGATATACAGCCTCAGTCTCAGTTCCTGTTTATATACTAGATTGCCTCAGTAGTACTGTGTGCCACATGTTTGCGCCTAATTTGCTTATAATAATCACATGTACAAGTACAAGCAACTCCTCTGACTTAATCAGTTGCTTGCATATTAACCACTTGCTTACTGGGCACATATACCCCCCTCCTGCCCAGGTGAAATTTCAGCTTCCGGCACTGCGTCGCTTTAACTGACAATTGCGCGATCGTGCGTCGTGGCTCCCAAACAAAATTGACGTCCTTTTTTTCCCACAAGTAGAGCTTTCTTTTGGTGGTATTTGATCGCCTGTGCGGTTTTTATTTTTTGCGCTATAAACAAAAAAGAGCAACAATTTTGAAAAAAAATATTTTTTACTTGTTGCTATAATAAATATGCCAATTTAAAAAAAAAAAAATCGCAATAAGCGCAAAAGTTATAGAGCCTACAAAATAGGGGACAGAATTATTATTTTGTATTATTTTTTTTTTACTAGAAACGGCGGCGATCTGCGATTTTTATTGGGACTGCGACGTTATGGCGGACACATCGGACACTTTTGACACATTTTTGGCGCCATTCACATTTATACTGCGATCAGTGCTATAAATATGCACTAATTACAGTATAAATGTGACTGGCATTGAAGGGGTTAACACTAGGGGGTGAGGAAGGGGTTACATTAACGTGATAGGATCTGAAATGTAAAATTTAGAAGATACAGTCATAAATGTAGTGATGATATAGAAGCTTCTGTGTGTTTGTACAAAGATCTCCCAATTAGGGTTGCCACCTGTCCAGGATTCACCCGGACAGCACAGGTTTTGAATTATGTGTCCGGGTTTCCGCCTGAAACCCAGACACGTTATTCAGATCAGGCTGTGGCTTCCCAAGTAACTGAGATAGCCACACATAAATATGTTGCTGTCTGGCAGCTACATGTGGATGTCGGGTGGCAGGTTCGGCATCACTGGGAGGCTGGGCATTGATGCCAGAAAGAGCATCTTGGCCACACCCACTGTTTGTCACCTCACGCTATACGCACCGCATTACTACTTTCCTTGGGGCACCCAAAGGTGTCCCAAGTCTTTTATAATCCTATAGTGCATACTATGGAAAAAACACTAAAGTGTTCAGGGTTTGGCTTGAAGAAAAGGTGTCAACCCTACTCCAAAGACATGCTGGTAGGTTAATTGGCTCCTGTCTAAATTGGCCCTAGTATATGTATGTATCAATGTGAGTTAGGGACCTTAGATTGTAAGCTCATTGAGGGTTAGGGACTGATGTGAATGTACAATATATGTAAAACACTCTTCACTGCGGCCACTGTTAGATGGTGAGTCCCTGAATTGTTGTCCAGTGACACTGTACCAGCTTGTTGCCTGCCCTGTTGTTCCTGGAATGGGACCTCAGGCTTAACCTGTCAGGTCAAATGCAGTCAGGTGACAGATGCACACCGTTGGGGTCAGGAGTGCACCGCTAAGGTAGTGGACCCTACGGCTGACTGCTGCGGATTGAACACTGGGTGGCTAAGGAAGGCAGGTCCACTGGAGCACTAACAGGGATCGCACAGGGAGCTAGAGCCTAAGATTCCCCAGGGCGCGGAGTCTAAGATCCAGCAGGTGTTCACCAGAGCCTCTAGTGGTGAGGATGGACTGGGCTGCAACTGGATCCAGGTTGCGGCATCCAGAGTCCGCCAGCTCACGCTTACAGTAGGCTATAGAGAATAAAGTGGAAGCAGCAGCTCAGGTTACAAGAGATAGTGAGGGGATAAGCCAAAGTCGGGGGCGACTAGCAGACAAGGATAAAAAAAGGACACGCCAAAGGTCAAGGTCACAAGCTGACAGGGATAGTCGAGAACAAGCCAAGATCGATAAAACAGAGACAGATGTAGCACACGGCAAGCAGGAACTCAAACACACAATAGCTTAACAAACACTGTTGATCAGCACAGCTGGCTTGCAGTGCACAGGTTAATATAGAGTTCCCTGATAGAGCCTGGGGTGGAGCCATGCTAGAGGAGAGATTACTTAAGCAGCCAGGTGAGAGTGGCTGGCCTCTAAGGTGAACACCTGGAGGAGGTAAGCTGACAGACAAATATTACTGCATATCCATGACATAACCTTTGCCGTATCAGAGTGTGGTCTGCTACTCACTGTGCATGGCTTGTTGCCCTGTGACTCTGGTCTAAATTCTTGCTGTACTAGATTTCTGCCCTGTGCCTCTGAACTTATTTGTTGATGTGCCCTATTGCCACTCTGTTATATTTCTGCATGTCATGGTGTTGGAATTTTTGCCCTTTGGCCACCCCTTTATCCGACTCTGTGTTTTTTTCAGCCCCCCTAAAATACAGAACCCCTTGGCCAGGGGCCCTAAAACCACTCCTAATCTCTGCATGTGTTCTGTCCCCCCCCCCCCACACCTCTGTCACTGGTTGCAGCGGCAGGATCAGGACACTGAAGAGGATGATGAAGAGCAACAGCCCCCTAACTCCGAACCTAACCCAGGGTAGTGAATATAGAAATTGGACAAGTTTGCAAGAAAAAAAGCTCAAGAACTAAAGAGCAAGGTTTGGGACTTTACATGAATCATGCAGCCAGGGAGGTAGCACAGCACAATAATGTCTGGTGGATACACCATGATTGTGACCATTTATATTGCATCATGACAAAATACATACAATATAATACAGTAAACAATATAATGAAACTTTAATTCCATAACATGATACATGATAGCATATTGACATAGCAACATATTGGTATCACAGTAATAACATCATAAAATCGCTAGACTCTCCACAGTAATAGGTATATTGTGTATTCAAGTAGGTAGAATCCAAAAGAACATATAATAGGTAACATATGACGGTAACATAGAAAGCGTCAAGCAGCTTAACGCGTTTCGTGGCTAAATTGCCACTCTTCAGGAGCAGATGCGGTATAGATGTCTATAAAAGTATTAAGGTAGAACCCCCACTCATACCAGACCAGTCATAAGTCTGAGCACGGGCAATGAAGGGCAATGGATCTGTCCATCCTTCCATTGCCCATGCCCAGACTCATGATTGGTGTCAGTCTGACACACCGCATCTCCAACCTCGATAAATATTCTCTGACGTAAGCTCTTTACCACGTGATCAGCTGTGTCCAATCACAGCAGATCACAGTGTAAATAGGAAGATTATCGGCTTTTCCTTCACTCGCACTAACAGGTGCGTGTGGAGGACAGCCAATCGGCTTCTCTCCTGATAGGGGGTCTGCACTGATTGATTATCAGTGCAGCCCCCCCAAGGATGCCCACCCAGGACCACCAGGGATGCCCACCCAGGACCACCAGGTATGCCAATAAATGCCCAAAGGGGATAGCACTCAGTGGCCAACAGTGATGCCTGCCAGTGCCTCCTGATCAGTGCTGCATAACAGTGCCCATAAGTGCCGACCAGTGCCACCTATCAGTGCCTCCTATGAGTGTCCATCAGTGCTGCATATCAGTGCCCATCAGTGCTGCATATCAGTGCCACCTATCAGTGCCCGTCAGTGCTGCTTATTAGTGCCGCCTATCAGTTCCCATCAGTGCTGCATACAAGTGCCTCATCATCAGTGCCCATCAGTGTCACCTCATTAGTGCCAATCAGTACAGCCTCATCAGTGCCCATCAGTGAAGGAGAAAACTTATTTGCAAAGTTTTGTAACAGAAACAAAGAAAAACTTTTTTATTTATTTATTTATGTTTTTATTTTTGAGGCGCAAAAAAATAAAAAACCCTAGTAGTGATCAAATACCACCAAAAGAAAGATTTATTTTTGGGTACGGTGTTGCATGACCGCGCAATTGTCATTCAAACTGCAACAGCGCTGAAAGCTGAAAATTGGTTTGGGCAGGAAGGGGGGGGGAAGTGCTCAGTATTGAAGTGATAAGATACACCCTAAAAAACACTCTTATTAAAAAATAAATATATTTTTTCTCAATAAAATGTCAACTAAGCATTTTAAGCAATTAGAGTAAATGAGAGTTTCCCTTACTGACAGCAAATTTAGATTTACTGAAGTCCCTTTGCTCATCCCTAATCATTATAAAAAGCATTTTATGGAAAAACTTTGGCCCAGATCAACGAAGAACTTATGGCGGCGTATCTATTGATACGCCGCATAAGTTCTGCGATGCGCCGGCGTATCTTTGTTTTGTATTCACAAAACAAGATACGCCTGAATGTGGGCTAGATCCGACTGACGTACGTCTTAGTACGCCGTCAGATAATAGGTGCATATTTACGCTGGCCGCTAGGTGGCGCTTCCGTTGATTTCCGCGTAGAGTATGCAAATTAGCTAGATACGCTGATTCTCAGATCGTATATTCGCCCGGCGCATTTTTTTACGTTGTTTGCGTATGGCTTTTTCTGGCGTATAGTTACGCCTGCTCTATGAGGCGTACGCAATGTTAAGTAAAATTTTCCGTCGTTTACGTCATTTGCTTAAAACGTTCGCGAATAGGGCTTTGTGTAAATTACATTCACGTCGTCTAGGCATTGAGCGGGCGTAATTTTATTTGAAAATTCGACGTGATACCAAGCATGCGCGCCCATGCGCCGTTCGAAAAAAAGCGGCATTTGCGCGGGGTCATGCTTAGTTTACATAAAAAACGCCCCCCTGTTCCTCATTTGATTTAGGCGCGCTTACGCCGGAACATTTACGCTACGCCGCCGTAACTTTAGAAGCAAGTGCTTTGTGAATACAGCACTTGCCTCTCAAAGTTGCGACGGCGTAGCGTAACTACGATACGCTACGCCCGCTTAATTTTATGCCTATCTACGTGGATCTGGCCCATTGAATTTATTCTAGGCTGCATATCTCTTTAAGAAGAAGTCCTGGATATCCAAGGTAAGGATAATTACAAACTCATACCACATACAGTATCCCACTGCAAACATCGATTTTGCCCATTTAATCTGTAATAAAATTAAATCTTACTGTGGATATAGAATAAGGACATTTTGCCTGTGGCCATTACATTTCAGCTGCTGATATGTTTTTCTTCTTGTTTCCAATTACACTCCCATTCCTAATTTATTTTCAATTCCCAAATCTCATCAACCCCCTACCCACCACCCCCAAACAAAATTCTCAAATTTCATTCTTATACTTCTCATAAAGACAATGAATACAGTCTGCTTCCTCTTATGTAAACTGCACCCTGTTTCTGGAATGTACAGCGGTACAACCCCAAGGCTTTTGCTTTTTTAGAATCTTTTTACAGTGAATGAATAAATAAATTAGTGTAGTTTTCAGTTTACACGACAGCTGTATGAAATGCTGATAGCAGCACCAGTGAAGTTCTCATCTCCTTTTATTTTATATCTGCTGATTTGCAAAATATATTGCAAGCCATGGTGACCCATTGGGTTTTTATGTTAACGTTGACTGTAACCAGCCTGATGTTAATTGTATTAAATTCTGAAAATGAGAAGATGATTATATCGCCCAGTTGATGGCACAAAACAAATACACCCAAAACTGGCATTTACTGGAAACCTTCTTACAACAGCCTAAAGCCCTGTACACACGATCGGTTTGTCCGTTGAAAACCGCTTCCATCGGACAAACCGATCGTGTGTGGGCCCCATCGGTTTGTTTTTCATTGGTGAAAAAAATAGAACATGTTTTAAAATTTAATAAAATGTATAAAAAAACGATAAAAAAACGAGAGCCTGTGTGGAAGTCCATCGGTCAAAAATCCACGCATGCTCAGAATCGAAGTCGAAGCATTGAACTTAATTTTTCTCAGCACGTCGTAGTGTTTTACGTCACCGCGTTGGACACGGTCGGATTTTTGACTGATGGTGTGTAGGAAAGTCAGCTTCATCGGATATCTGACGAAAAAATCCATCGGATTAGATTCCATCAGATATCCGATCGTGTGTACAGGGCTTTATTGGAAATTGGGCAACCTTTACACAACTAAGTAAACTAGTAATGATGACCCTTTGCAATTTTCAGGAGATTTTGAAACCCTTATGCCTCGTACACTCAGCCGGACTTTCCGAGAATAGAAGTCAGACAGGCTTTTTTTCTCAGAAAGTCCTGCTGTGTGTAGCCTCCATCTGACTTTTTTTGTGGGAAGTCCGATATGTTGTAACTTCTGGCAACCAATCGCAATCACTGCCTGATCTGATACAGTAAACTAATTTTAAGTCTAGCTGATATTTATTATATGTCTCAGAGCAGGTGGAGAGCAAAATTGCATGTGGGGGGGAGAACATTTTTGCCCAGGGTCCAATCAACATTAAAGACTGCCCTGTGAGGTGGCTTGGACGGACGTCCCATCGCACAACAACACCATGCCCCCCAGGGTTGAGCGTATGACATCAACTTTGGCGTCATTGCTTTGTGTATTCATCTAGGCGGCTTTCATGAGGGAATCATGGCGCCAACTGCCGAGCAGCTAGTTCTGCTCAGGTGGGGTGGCCCTCCCTCTAATCAGCCGTCCGCGTGACGTTAGCGGTTACCCATTGGCTACATTGGAGTATTTATACTCCTCCTAGCTGGATTAGACTTCTCCTGTTGAGCGTGATGTCAGTGGCCATTATGCACTAGTTAGACTACATGGGAGGACATGGGAGGCCTAGGTAACTCCCCAGGAATGTCTGTTCCCTGCCGGCTTTCCACCAACTTGCCCTTGAGGTATACTGCCTCAGCTCCCGGGACTGATGATGCCCCCCAGTCGGGCCCAGCCCATGGCGCTGTCATCCACACTCACAGTCTTATCTGTAAGTTACCTGTGTGTGTTTCATGGGTATCACCCTAATTATTTATACCAATCTTTCTCATACTCCCCCCCCTCCCCCTTACATGGCCAGTCATATGAATTAATTTTACATTATATTTATACATTTTTGTATCTGCTCCTGAAGATTGGAGGTTACTCATGAAACACGTTGAGCTATACAGATGCCTCTATTATGTTTATAATCCAAGAGTGATATCAAACAATATTTACATTATTATGTTGGTTTTATTGGCCTATACCAAGTTGTCACGGACCTGTTACACTACATTAAAAATAGATTTTAAAGTCTGGCGGTTTCCTTTTTATCATGTTGTTAATGCCGTGTACTTGCATGTTACCATGTTAATATGTTATCTTCTTACTATGTGGTTAATATGTAATTAAACCATATAATCATGCAATAACACAATGCGATTGGGTTATTTATCATTTCACACCCACCAGTCACTCTCTGTTCATGTTGTTCACTTCGGCCGCCTGCTTCACACAAAGTCCCAAGCTCTCTCCTTATGTCCTTTCTTTAACAGAGCATTCCTAACACATCAGATAAAAGAAGGAGAAGGAACAGCTCTGATGTAGTATGTTAATGTACGCCTTTATTAAAACAATGTAAAAAGGTCCTGCTTACAAAGATAAATATATCGGGAGCAATTAAGGGCAAAAGTGTGCGCCACTATCAGCGCACAGTCCCAGGCCGCACAGTGTATAAGTCCACAACCCAGTGTGTGTATTGCAGAGAATGTGCCGGCTCTTCCTAGGCGCTGAGCCACCACCTACTATCCCAGTGCAAAAAAGGTCCACCACGGCGATGACACCACCAGTGGATCCAGGTCGTAACAGGATGCGTA
The DNA here is from genome assembly GCF_905171775.1 of Rana temporaria. NCBI lineage: Eukaryota > Metazoa > Chordata > Amphibia > Anura > Ranidae > Rana > Rana temporaria. Next base: position 334,018,335 of record NC_053491.1, read on the forward strand.
TCAAGGAAATCTTGTTTGCTAATACAGCAGATGACTAAGCTGAGTTTCTTGCAGACACCAAATTCCAAGCTTCTCTTCTATTCCCACCTTCAGGTCAAGCTCCAAAGCCATTGAGGCCAGCATGCCCAATGTAGATGCCCATGGTTTCAGTGACATAAGCCTCCATAGGAGTCTGGTAGCTTCCTTAGAAAAATATGTTACTTAAAGGAGAATTACAGATATGGCTATTTTTACAAAGTTACATTGGTCCAGCTAATATCATACCTGAGGGACCCCTGCAGAATCTTGAAATTACTGTAGACACCCCTATTACAGTGATCCCACTAGCTTCTGGTTGTTCCCTGGGATCACAGGAGGTTTGCATGGGCACCATTCAGAGATTTCTTTGCATTGCCTAAATGAATGCAAAGCATTCTCTGATTGGACAAGGTGGTGAGGTTGCGCAATGACAACCACACCTGGAATTTTTTTAAAGCTGAACAACAGGCAGATATAAAAGACATGCACAGTGGCATCGCTATGGGGGAGCGGGGGGTGATCCACTCCCGGGTGGCACCCACCAGAGGATTGACACCAGGGCTCCGGTCCAGGCCACTGCACTGAACTGAACCCTCCCGGCGCAGCAGCTGTATTAACGATGGGCATGTATGGTGCATCAATTCTTGGCACCTGGCTGCAGCATCTTTCGCCGCCTGTCACATAAAGCCAGGGAAGCTTTTGTGAGCCTCCTCTTAGGCTCTGACGTGTCTTATGACAGGTCATGAGGAGAAGCCTGGGAGGAGGGGCATCTCCCACATTGATTGAGCTGCTTTGTATCTGAGGTCTGTGTTTGGAGGGGAGATTTGGGGGAGGTAATAAAAGCATTTAGTGTTCCAACTGTACAGCAAGGGGGATGGGAATCTATGTTGGGAGGGTGAAGACTTTGAGGGTGGCACCCTGCACCTAACACCCACCTGAACTCTGCACCCTGCACTCACCCGAGCTCTGCGCCCACCTATACTCTGCACCCACCTGAACTCTGAACCCCCTTGAACTCTGCACCCTTTCTGAGCTCTGCACCCACATGAACTCTGCACCCACATGAACTCTGCACCCTGCGCCCACCTAAACTTTGCACCCACCTGAACTCTGTGTACAGGAGGCAGGAGCAGGCTGGCAATGGCAACAGCAGATAGGCACAGGCTGGTAGCAGACAGGCGGTGAGCAGGCACGGGTGGATTATAGGTAGAAGCTTGCAGAAAGCAGTCTGGCAGCGAATGGAACAGGGGCAGAATCAGATGAACCAGGTCGTACACCTACAGATGGATCAGGTGCAGAAGCTTAGGCAAGAGGGAAGTCAGGATACAGGCCGTAACATGGCAGTGGAGCAGCAGCAAGGGGCACAGGCAGAAGCAAGGTCAGAGGCAGGACATGGTCAGTGCAGGTGGAGTTACAGGTTGCAGGTATGCAAGGAATCGCTTTAGACAAGACAGCACTGAAGCATAGCATAGGCTCAGTTTAAATTGCCTGATTGGCGCCAATGCAAGATAAACCATCCTGACTGCTGGTACGCCCTTCCTGAAAGTAACCATCTTACTTTAACCTGGTATCATCCTCTTGCAGTCCTTGTATAACAGAGCTCAGAATGGAGGAAGGAAAAGCAGCACAGGCAGCCAATGAGTAGTGTTGCAGTCCTCATGTGCTAACAAGAAACATCGACAGGAGGAGAAAGCAGAGAGATGAGCTCAATAGTTTTTTGCTTCTCTTTTCACGATCCAGTCAAAGGCTGGAGGAAGGACAAGACCCCTAAGTGTTACTTACTTATGGCAGCTCAAAATTGAGTCTCTTGTTTTGCAAGACAGGGCTGTTCTATGTCACTGAGCTATGTAAATCTCAGAATTGTACAGATAATACATACAATGGGGCAGATCCACAGAGCGAGTACGCCGGCGTATCTACTGATACCCGGCGTACTTTCAAATTACCCGCGTCGTATCTTTGGTTTGAATCCTCAAACCAAGATACAACGGCATCTGGGTTAGATCCGACAGGTGTACGTCCTCGTACGCCTTCGGATCTAAGATGCAATACTTCGGCATCCGCTGGGTGGCGCTCACGTCGTTTTCCGCGTCGGGTATGCAAATTAGCTATTTCCGACGATCCACGAACGTACGAGCGGCCGGCGCATTTTTTTACGGCGTCTCTAGTCGGCTTTTTCCGGCGTATAGTTAAAGCTGGTATTTCGTTGCGTATAGTTAGACCTGCCATGTTAAGTATGGCAGGTCTAACTATTTTTTTTGCGTAAGTCGTCCGTGAATCAGGATGGACGTAATTCACGTCTAAGTTAAAAAAAATGACGTTGTTGCGATGGGAAATTTAGAAACGGAGCATGCGCAGTTCATTCGGCGCGGGGACGCGCTTCATTTAAATGAAACACGCCCCCTAATCGCCGATTTGAATTCCGCCGCCAGAGATAGACTACACCGCCGTAACTTACGGCACAAATTCTTCCAGGATTCGAACTAAAGCCAGGTAAGATACGGCGGCTTAGCGTATCTCTGATATGCTGCGCGGGTGCAGATCTCTGTGGATCTGCCCCAATATATCCTTTGTATGTATTTCATGTGCGTATTTAGCTGTTACCTGGAGTTCAGTTTTAAGGAAGGCTTCCTTCTCAGGCATTGAGACCCCCATCACAACCGTGACTTCTATGATCCCTGTTCCTGTACCATGGCCTACATTCTGCAATAATGAGAGCAGGACCACATTACTGTGCACAACAGCAAATATTTTTATTTACTGCGTTTATCGTTTTTCCTCATATTTAGAGGACTAAGAACAATAAGACATTGTACTCAGATAGTAAAATTGCAAGCAGGAATCAACTTGGATACTCCCATCATGTATTAGTTTGTTGAGAAAACTGCAGCACTCTTGCATTTTCTCCCTTTAGTGGAAAATATTTTATTGCCTAAAATGAATACTGTAGATCTGCCTTTTCGAGTTTGAATTCTTCCATATGTTGACCCTACTAGAAAGGACAAGAATAAAATTCTATGGCATGCAATGAATTAGGAGTTGTTTGGGTGTGCAGGCCAGCCAACTGTGAGCGACGCTGGAGACACTGGTCACTGGACTGTATGAGAAACTAAAATAACTCATTGTATTTTTTTTATCTTCCCTAAATTCCATTGTGTTCTTTAGGGATTTCTGAGGCTCTTGCAACTCAGACAAGGCACCACTTGCCTGTTAGATATGTGTATTCATTATTACCAACATTTACTAAGAGGGATCTATAGAAACATGTCATTTTCAGTGTAGACAGTTTGTAGAAAGTGGTACAGTTAAGATTAATTTAAACCCAATTGAAAACATCTCATATTAATTTAAAATAGTAACTTAATTTCAAAATGAATGTAGAATTCCATGATTTAATGAGATTTTAAATAGTTATTTCAATTTTAAATCAATTATTTCAATTACAGACCGATTCTGCCGATGTGTGTGCATTAATGGACTGTAGTAGCATTAGCTACACACAGTAAGTGGCACATGTTCCGGTGTCTTGTCGAGCTGGTTCCTCCATCAATGTGGTTCCTGCCTCGACTGCGCATGTGCAGTAGGAGGCCACGTAAATCTCAGAGCCTCAACAGCTGATTGTCAGCTTAGACGAGCTCGCTCCCGCTGCCTGAAGCCTGCTTATACACGGCGCTCTATAGTACACGCCGATCTACACAGCAAGGGGCGGATGTGATATTGAGCAGTGCTTTTTTGATTGGTTATCCACGCCGCTCTATACAGCAAGGGGCTGTATCACATCCGCCCCTTGCTGTAAAGAGCGGCGTGGATAACCAATCAAAAAACCACTGGTCAATACCACATCCGCCCCTTGCTAGCCCTTGGCGTGTATAGAGTGTATAATCAGCCATCGGGAGCGAGCGTGCCTACAGCTGATGAACAGCTGTTCCCGCTCGGAGGTTTCCATTGGCTCAGGAACCATATCGATGGTAGGAACCAGCTCGCCAGAACACCGGCAACAGTACGTGCAACTTCTCCACCATTCGGGAGAAGTCTTGTATTTTTATCAATTTATACAAGGCTTCTTCCGATTGGCTAAGGTGGCAAGTCAGGCAGATTACGTCATGGTCTCCACCTCGACCATTCAGAGGAAGCCTGTTATCAATTGATAATAATACAAAGCTTTTTCTTAGTGGTGAAGAAGCACTAATACAAAATAAACATATGAGACCCCATGTTACTTCCTGTAAAATATCTTATCACAGTGCTAAAGAAATACCAATATGATAAAGCAGCTGCCACTTATGTGTGTCATACAAACACAAAAAAAATTGTAAAGAGCTCTAATAAGTGTACTAAGCAAAAATAACATCTAGTGCATATAGTGGAAACACATGCGTTTACATATAATATATGTAGTATAAGCAGTTACACACACAAAACTAAAATGAGAATATTTTAATATTCACACACACACACAAAACTAAAACGAGAATATTTTAATATTTTAAATAAACATCCCTAGGATATAAGGTGACAAATTAAGTGACTAATAGGTAGATTCAGTAAGAGTTAGGCCGGCTTATCAGTAGATAAGCCAACCTAACTCAGAATCTAAGCCGACTTTTGTTTAAGTGTATTCTCAAACTGAGATACGCTTAAACATATCTAAGATAGGATGGCTTGCGCCGTCCTATCTTAGGTTGCAATATTTCGGATGGCCGCTAGGTGGCGCTTCCATTGCGGTCGGCGTAGAATATGTAAATGAGTAGATACGCCGATTCACGAACGTATGCCCGGCCGCCGCAGTACATTTACGCCGTTTCTGTAAGCCATTATCAGGCCTAAAGTTATTCCATCTATTAGATGGAATAGCAATGTTAAAGTATGGCCGCCGTTCCCGCTTCGAGATTCGAAATTTTTACGTTGTTTGCGTAAGTTGTCGGCGAATAGCAGTAGTAGATAGGAAGTTGCCTGTACTGCTGCCGTAACTCCACGCCACTTATTCTATTTAGCTAATGCTACCACAGTCCATTACAGTACACACATTGTTCTGTCATAGAAACAGTTTGTTTGGGCCAGCTTGGCCCAAATGATAGGACAGAAATGTTTTATCAAAAAATGTAATTAGTTTGTTGATGAGAGGGGAAAGGAGGAAGCAGGGAAGGCAAAATATAAGCAGAATAAACTTTATTTAAACACTTGCTGACTGCTACAGGGCGGCAGCTGTGCGCAGGATCACATAGATTTTTCTGATTTCTGCATTTCCATCTGCAGGGGGCACATGCGCTGCTGGCGGGCTGTTTCAGATGCTATTCTTCACAGCAGAGGCCAATCTGCTAGTGCTGGGCTCTCAATATCTTCTGGCACCTGCTGATCCTCGGCAATACACGAAGAACTAAGATATGTAAACAAGGCATATCTCAGTTCTGACAGGGGGAAGGGATCGTTTCGGTGTCTCTGCAAAGCAGGGACTAGAATCCTTCTCTTCCCCTAGTGAAAGCATCACACGGTGAACACAAAAACACTGGCTAGGTACACAGTTAACCCTTTGATCACCCTCTATGTTTAACCCCGTCACAGCCAGTGTCCTAATACAGTGACAGTGCATATTTTTACCACTGTTCACTGTATTAGCCCCCATTCACACCTAGGCGTTTTGTCGCCTGTAGTGCGACGCCGCAGCAGCCCCGAGACGCTGGAGGGATGAAAACACATTGCCCTCTATGGAGATGGTTCACATCTCCACGCTGAACGCCGAACGCCGTACGCCTGCCGCCTGAAAAAAAGTCCCGGACCTTTTTTTCAGGCGGCTTTCGGCGTTCGGCATAGGAGATGTGAACCATCTCCATAGAGTGGGTGAGGCTGCATTCACAATCGCAGCGTTTTGTCGCCGCAAATCGCGGTACAAATCGCCGCAATTTGTCGCCGCAATTCGCGGGACAAAACGCCGCGATTTTGTATGCCTAGGTGTGAATGCAGCCTTAGTGCCACTGGTTCCTGCAAAGTATCAAAAGTGTCAGTTAGTGTCCAATTGTCCACTGCAATACGGCAGGTTGCTGATCGCCGCCATTACTGGTATAAAAATTAATATTCCTTAAATATATACCTTTAGGGGCAGATCCACAGAGATCTGCACCGGCGCAGCGTATGGGAGATACGCTACGCCGCTGTAACTTACTTTTTGTTGCTTCGAATCCAGAAAGAATTTGCGCCGTAAGATACGGCGGCGTAGTGTATCTCTTGCGGCGTAAGGGCGCCTAATTCAAATCGGCGAGTAGGGGGGCGTGTTTCATTTAAATGAAGCGTGTCCCCGCGCCGAACGAACTGCGCATGCGCCGTCCCTAAATTTCGCATTGCGCTAAATGACGTCGCAAGGACGTCATTGGTTTTGACCTGGACGTAAATTACGTCCATCCCGATTCACGAACGACTTACGCAAAAAAAAATTTAAATTTCGACACGGGAACGACGGCCATACTTAACATGGCAAGTCTAACTATACAAAAGAAAAAGAAAAAAGAAAAAAAAAGAAAAAAACAACAGTCTAACTATACGCCGCAAAATAGCAGCTTTAACTATACGCCGGAAAAAAGCCGACTAGAGACGACGTAAGAGAATGCGACAGCCGCGCGTACGTTCGTGGATCGTCGGAAATTGCTAATTTGCATACTCGACGCGGAAAACGACGAGAACTCCACCCAGCGGACGCCGAAGTTTTGCATCTAAGATCCGAAGGCGTACAAAGCCATACGCCTGTCGGATCTAACCCAGATGCCGTCGTATCTTGGTTTGAGGATTCAAACCAAAGATACGACGCGGGAAATTTGAAAGTACGCCGGCGTATCAGTAGATACGCCGGCGTACTCTCTTTGTGGATCTGCCCCTTAGTTTGTAGGCGATGTAACATTTGTGTTCCAATCAATATACACCTACTGGGATTTTTTTTTACCAAAAACATGTAGCAGAATACATATTGGCCTAAATTTATGTAAAAATATATTTTTTTTAAATTATAGGATTTGTTTAGCATAAAGTAAAAAAAATCTTTTTTTTTCAAAATTGTTCGTCTTTTTCGTTTATACCGCAAAAAAAATTAAAAACGCTGTGTGCTCAAATACCAAAAGAAAGCTCTATTTGTGGGAAAATAATGTAGCGCTCACCTCCGAAGGAGCCGCTGGATAGAATTGGGATGGCGTGTTACCTCTGTGAGCGTCTAGGGGTAGATGATGATGATGAGAGCAGCAATGATGGAATGTCCAAACAGCAGGTGTCTTTCTTGTCCTTTTATTTTTGCCCAATACGGCAAACAGTAAAACTTGAGGTAGATAGATCAAAGATGGGTGAGGAGGAATAGCAGATTCAGGCCTAACAGAACGGAAGCAGTCCTGCTTCCAACGACACTTTACTTTCGTCGCCACTCCAGCTGGAGTGGGTATAGAGTACCTGGACAGGCCTCTCACACCGACCTGGCAGCCAGGGTATCACTCGGAAAAACTTGAGGGAAACAAGTCTCTGCCACAGACCCTTCCCTAGAAGGTAGATCGTGGAGAAAATTCTCCTCAGATGTATTTGGTGCCTGAATCTCCCTCAGGTTATTCTCAACTTGGTCACCGACTGACAGGTGGCTGACATCCAACCTTTCCAGTGTCCGGTTACCTTGATCCCCGGTGGATTGTCGAGGCCCTATTGGATTGCCTGCCTCTCTTGGCTCTCCTCAGGCTGACTCCCCACCGAAACAACTATCTCGCTTGGAATCTTCTCAGAATTGAGGACCCAGTCGATTACTGGGTGAGCCACAGCCTCAAATGATCCGGGCCAACATGGTCCCGGAACCAGGAACAGAACACTGCATGGCACGCGCACCCCGGCCTGGTAGGCCACATCGCCGGGGGCCGTGATGTGTGGTCACCATGAAGGTGGGTGCCGCACCCGGAACAAGAAGAACCCCGCCTAATGGCTTCTGCTCCAGAAGTACCTTCCCCCAGCATGCCCTGCGAGGGAAAACCCCTCCTGATTGGCTGCTAGCAAGAGGCACCCCAGCCTGAACTACACTGCTGCCACCTACTGTCCTGGGGTGGAACAACACCCCAGAAGCAACAGAATGAGCCCACAGTACAGCCCAGCTGAAGCAGAGACACAATTTAGACAAATCCCTTGGATGAGAGCTAATTAACTCTCTCATCCCCCTTAAATTTAGGCTAACACCTGTACCTTAGAGTACACAGGCGCTACACAAATATACAATTTTTTTGGGTACAGCGGCACATGACTGGGCAATTGTCAGTTAAAAGACTGCAGTGCCGTATTGCAAAAAGTGGCCTGGTCATGCAGGGGGGGAAATCTTCTGGAAGTGGTTAAAGATGTGGCCAGAGAGCGGATGTAGACTTTTTATCTTGTATTTTGCATTTTACTGTAAATCTGGCTTGAATAAACTTGTTTTTAGATGTTTTAGTTAAGAGTAAGCACAGGGGGGGAGAGAATGGAGGGGAATAGAGGAGATGGGTAGTTCTTGTGTGGCTTCCTCCCCCCCCTTATATATTATTATTATTATTACTATTATTATTTCTATTTATTTATCTATGTATTTTTTTTTTTTTCGTTCTTTTTTCTGAATTCTACACATATAATAAGGGGAAATATCCCACATGTAGTTATTGTTTTTTCACAATGGTAGTATCTATACACTAGGGGGGATTATCTCCCCTATAATAATTATTATTTTTTTTCATCTCTGTCTTCTCACATTGAAGTATATACACAATAAGGGGCAGTAAGCCCCCCCTCTAGATTAACCTTATTCATATTTTCTATTTTTCTCCTCTCACACTTAAGTAAATACACGATAGGGGAAATTAACCCCCCCCTGAATAAACTTTTTAGTTCTCTCACTTCTCACGTTGTTTTTTTTTTTTTTTTTTTCTCTTCCTACACTTAAGTATATACACAACAAGGGGTAGTAAGCCCCCTCCTAGATTAACTTTATTCACTATCTTGTTGTTTTTTTTTTTTTTCCTTCTCACATCTAAGTAAATTCACAACATGGGGAATTAACCCCCCCCCCCCTGAATAATATTTTTTGTTCTCTTAATCCCTTTTTTTTTTTTTTTTTTTTTGTTTGTTCCTGCCTTGGCGATTTTCTCACAATATAGGGGAACTGTTTTATTTTTTTCTACTCCCCTTCTTCTAGAAAAAGGGAAAAAAAAATTCTTCTCCTTTTTCTCTTTCTCCTTTTTTTTTCTCTCTCTCTTCACACTTAATTAGATACACAACTAGGGAAATTCGCCCCTCCTAGAATCATTTTTGTTTCCTCACTTTTCTCCTCATATTTTTCTTTTTTTTGTTTGTTGTTTCCTATCTCTACCCATCTCGCCCCCCCCCCCCCCCCCTGCCTTCTTTCTCCTCTCCATTTTGGGTAGTATGGCTTTGTCCCCAGATGTCCCCCATAGAAAATGTAAAGGGAAAAATTAGACGTGGAGGTATAATGGAAGGTAGAAACCCCAGGAGCTGTAGTGTTAGAAGAGGTCTTCTCTTCTCTTTCTATTGAGACCATATATGTTGTCAGTCTGTATGTTGTTTTTATGGTATATTTATTGTATTGTCTTGAAAAAAGTAATAAAAGAAATTTATAAAAAAAAAAAAAAGAGTAAGCACAACGTGGAAGACAAGTAAAATTCAGATAATGACATGAGTAATAAGACTACACAAAAAGGAGGTCACACTTTAGGGTAATAGAATGCGCCTCCTCCTTTCACGTAACAGTATGGAATGAGATCCTGTCTAGTAGCTGTCAGATTCATGCAGGAGACGCTGCTTCTGCTTCTAATCATATTCTTTGACATTAGAGATGTAATGTTCAAAGACCAGACAGTCCTGGAAGTCTTTCAGATGGATCACTGATAGTTTTGCTCAGGGTACATCCAAGAAGTTAGTTGAACTTTGCCAGGTCTACAAAGACACTATACTTCAGTTTCCAAGCTAAAGATTTCACCGCCAACTCATTTTATTGAATCTTCTCACTCTACAGATGTTATTCAGCAGGGAGTCTGCAAGATGCAGTATTCCTTTTTTTTTATATATATTTCAATCTATGGCCTCATATTACCTGTTTTTTAATTTCTAGCAATCTTTTAACTGCCATCGCCTGAGCAGAGTGACCCACAACCCAGTGTCCTTCACAGCTCATTAAAAAGCAACTTCAGGCAACGTGATAAATAGGGATGAGCTCTGGCGTGTTCACACAGTCCACGTGCAGCGCCCGCCAGGAAGTCGGCACGGTGCTGCGCTAATCACAGGAAGGGAGACATTGTCCAGATGCTCAGCTGCAGAGATGGGGAAATGTCTCCCTGCCACCTCATCCCTAGTGATAAATCTAGGGTTGCCACTTGTCCGGGATTCACCCAGACAGCCCGGGTTTTAAATCATGTGTCCAGGTTTCAGTTAGTGCTGGGGGAAAATCGATTTGAATCTTGAATCGAGTTGCGAGGGCAAATCGATGTATTTTTTTCCATAGTACCGGCGCTCCGTGGACTAGGCCGAAGCCGTGGTCTCGCCTAAAAAATCCTGCCTGCAGCTCGCCGTGATCCTGGGAAAAGGCCGAGAGGCTGGACGCCACTCGCGGCCTTTTCCCAGGATCGCGGCAGTTTAGGCCGAAGCTGCGGCCTCGCCTAAAAACTTAGGACCGGCTCGGTGTCTATCAGAAAAATTTTTTTTTATTCGAATCATGAATCTAGTTTTTTTTTGGGCCAAAATCGCCCAAGCTCTAGTCCACCTGAAACCTGGACACATTATTCAGACAGGAATGTAGCTCAGAACAGGGCTTGACAGGAGGGTGAGGGGGCACTATGTGCGCCACATTACTATTCTCTTTGGAGTGCCAAAGGCATCCCAGGTGTAGAGAATATAGGATAGGTAACCTTAACCGATTAAGGACTGCCTTACGCCGATATACGTCAGCAGAGCGGCACGGCTGGACATAAGCACGTACAGGTACATCCCCTTTAAGGTGCCCAGCCGTGGGTCGCGCGCGCCGCCGCCAGCACGCTCACGACCCGGTCCTGAGCTCCGTGACCGGACCTGATCGCCGCCGGTGTCCCGCGATCGGGTCACAGAGCTGAAGAACGGGGAGGGGTAAGTGTAAACAAACCTTTCCCCATTCTTCCTAGTGAGAGTGTCACTGATCGCCTGTTCCCTGTCATAGAGAACGACGATCAGTGACGTCACACACGCCAAGCCACGCCCACACACAGTAAGAATCACTCACTAGGGCACACTTAACCCCTTCAGCGCCCCCTACAGGTTAACCCCTTCACTGCCAGTGTCATTTTCACAGTAATCAGTGCATTTTTATAGCACTGATCGCTGTAAAAACGACAATGGTCCCAAAATGGTGTCAAAAGTGTCCGATGTGTCCGCCATAATGTCACAGTCACGATAACAAATTGCTAATCGCCACCATTACTAGTAAAAAAATAAAATATAAAAAAAAATGCCATAAAACTATCCTCTATTTTCTAGATGCTATAACTTTTGTGCAAACCAATCAATAAACGCTTTTTGCAATTTTTTTACCAAAAATATGTAGAAGAATACGTATCGGCCTAAACTGAGCAAAAAATATGTTTTTTATATATTTTTTGGGGGATATTTATTAAAGCAAAAAGTTAAAAATATTGCATTTCTTTCAAAATTGTCGCTCTATTTTTGTTTATAGCGCAAAAAATAAAAACCATAGAGGTGATCAAATACCACCAAATGAAAGCTCTATTTGTGGGAAAAAAAAGGACGTCAACTTTGTTTGAGAGCCATGTCGCAAAAAATGGCCTGGTCCTTTAGCAACAAAATGGTTCGGGGCTTAAATGATTGAAGAGGTGGAGATATAACTGAACAACATGGGAGAAGTCAAGGATCACCAGACACAATGAGCTAGATTCAGGTACAGTTACGACGGGCGTATCAGTCATAACTCTGAATCCGCGCCGTTGTATATTTAAGCGTATGCTCAAACTGAGATACGCTTAAATGTTGCCAAGATACGAGCGGCGTAAGTCTCCTATGCCATCGTATCTTAGCTGTCTATTTACGCTGGCCGCTAGTGGCGTGTACGCTGATTTACGCCTAGAATATGTAAATCAGCAAGATACGCCTATTCACGAACGTACGCACGGCCATCGCAGTAAAGATACGCCATTTACGTAAGGCGTTTTCAGGCGTAAAGATAAACCACCAAAAAGATGGCGCAGCCAATGTTAAGTATGGATGTCGGAACAGCGTAAAATTTTTCACGTTTTACGTTGTTTGCGTAACTCGTCCGAGAATGGGGCTGGGCGTAAGTTACGTTCACTTCGAAAGCATTGACTATTTGCGACGTGATTTGGAGCATGCGCACTGGGATACGTCCACGGACGGCGCATGCGCCGTTCGTTCGAAGCGTCATTTACGTGGGGTCACTATTAATTTACATAAAACACGCCCACCTCTTCCGCATTTGAATTAGGCGGGCTTACGCCGGCCAATTTACGCTACGCAGGCGCAACGTACGGCGCCAGATCTTTGTGAATAATGGTCTGGGCGCCCTATTTTACGTCGGCGTAGCGCATATGAGATGCGCTACGCCGGTCAAACTATACGCTGAGCTACGTGAATCTAGCTCATAGTTGCCTCCTCACACCTGATTTAAATGGCTAATTGCAGTACTACCGTATTGCAAAAATGTGCACTGCGTGGCAATCATAGGTTTAAATCAGTTGGTAAAAGGCAGCATATCGCCTTCTTACCACCTATCAACACACACTTGGATTGCTTTTCAGAGGAGAGGCACTTTAATGAGCCCTTAATTGCATTCAGCAGCAGCACCTTAGGGCTCGTTCACACATAAATTTGGGGGTGGTAAAACAGCAGGATATAATAGAAGTCTATGGCTAAGCACATCAAACCCGCAGAATAGCTGCAGGTACACTGCACCCACATTGTGGGTAAACCGCAGCACATCAGTGTGAAATCAGCCCTACACTATTATGCCCTGTGTATTGCTTCACACTGACCTGAATATCTTTTATTACATAGTTATAAAGGGCCAGATTCACGTAGAATCGCGGCAGCGTAACGTATCCTAGATACGTTACACCGCCGCAATTTTTCATCGCAAGTGCCTGATTCACCAAGCACTTGCAATGAAAACCTAAGCCGGCGGCCTCCGGCGCAAGGCGGGCCAATTCAAATGGGCGTGTGCCATTTAAATTAGGCGCGCTCCCGCGCCGGACCTACCGCGCATGCTCCGTTTTCGAACTCCCGCCGTGCTTTGCGCGAAGTGACGTAATTTTTTTGAATGGCGACGCGCGTAGCGTAATTCCGTATTCCCGGACGGCTTACGCAAACGACGTTATTTTTTAAATTTCGACGCAGGAACGACAGCCATACTTTACACAGCAATACGATTGCTGTGTTAAGTTAAGGCACCAAAAAAAACGACTAACTTTGCGACGGGAAACTAGACTAGCGGCGACGTAACGAACGAGAAAAACCATCGGGGATCGCCGTAACTCCTAATTTGCATACCCGACGCTGGTTTACGACGCAAACTCCCCCCAGCGGCGGCCGCGGTATTGCATCTTAAGATCCGACAGTGTAAAACAATTACACCTGTCGGATCTTATGGCTATCTATGCGTAACTGATTCTATGAATCAGTCGCATAGATAGAAACAGAGATACGACGGCGTATCAGGAGATACGCCGTCGTATCTCATTTGTGAATCTGGCCCATAGTTAGTCAGGTTGAAAAAGACACAAGTCCATCCAGTTCAACCATAAAAATAAAAAATATCATACAATCCCATATACCCAATTCTATACCCACAGTTGATCCAGAGGAAGGTGAAAAACCCCAGCAGAGCATGATCCAATTTGCTAAAGCAAGGGAAAAAATTCCTTCCTGATCCCCCGAGAGGCAATCGGATATTCTCCGGATCAACTTTACCTATAAATGTTATTACCCAGTTATATTATGTACATTTAGGAAAGTATCCAGACCTTTCTTAAAGCAATCTACTGAGCTTGTCGGAACCACCTCTGGAGGGAGTCTGTTCCACATTTTCACAGCTCTAATGCCGCGTACAGACAATCGGACATTCCGACAACAAACCCGTGATTTTTTTTCCGACGGATGTTGTCTCAAACTTGTCTTGCATACACACACGGTCACACAAATGTTGTCAGAAATTCCGAATGTCAAGAACGCGGTGACGTACAAGACGTATGACGAGCCAAGAAAAATTAAGTTCAATAGCCAGTGCGGCTCTTCTGCTTGATTCCAAGCATGCGTGGAATTTTGTGCGTCGGAATTGTGTACACGCAATCGGAATTTCCGACAAGTTTTGTTGTCGGAGAATTTGAGAACCAGCTCTCAAGCATTTGTTGTCGGAAATTCCGACAGCAAATGTCCGATGGAACCTACACACAGTCGGATTTTCCGACAACAAGCTCCCATCGAACATTGTTGTCGGAAATTCCCATCTTGTGTACACGGCATTACTGTGAAGAAAACTTTCCGTATTCGGAGATAAAATCTTTTTTCCTCTAGACGTAAAGAGTGTCCCCTTGTCCTTTGTGATGACCGTAAAGTGAATAACTCAACTCCAAGTTCACTATATGAACCCGTTATATATTTGTACATGTTGATTTTATCCCCCCTTAATCTCCTCTTCTCAAGAGGGAATAGATTTGGTTTCCTCGAATCTTTCCTCATAGCTGAGCTCCTCTATTGCCTATCAGTTTGGTTGCCCTTCTCTGCACTTTCTCCAGTTCCCCGATATCCTTTTTGAGAACTGGTGCCCAAAACTGGACTGCATATTCCAAATGAGGTCTTACTAATGATTTGTACAGGGCAAAATTATATCTCTCTCTCTGGGGTCCATACCTCTCTTATTACAAGAAAGGACTTTGCTCGCTTTGGAAACCGCAGCTTGGCATTGCATGCCATTATTGAGCTTATGATCTACCAAAACCCCCAGATCCTTCTCCACTACAGATCCCCCCAGTTGTACTCCCCCTAGTATGTATGATGCATATTCTTAGCCCCCAAATGCGAAACTTTACATTTATCAATATTAAAATTCATCTGCCACATAGTCGCCCAATTAGGCAGTGCATTGAGTGGAGGTGGAGTGCAGTTGGTATCGGACAGGAGCTGGCACTACAGAGGAGGCATTGGATTATGCAGCTCTTGCTCTATCTTTACAAGTAATCCCTCCGCATTGAACTCTGTTTGATGCTTTGGAATGGTGGATCAGCAAAAGTGTATGCAAAAAAAATAAAAATAAAATAAATTACTGTGCGCCCCTAAAGTATTCTGATTTGGCTGGAAGAAAAAGTGGCGACCCTAGCTAAATCAAATTGCTACAGCTATCCAGGAAACATTATCCGGGGACGACATGTCTACCCGGGTTTCTAGGTGAGGTTTGTGTAATCAACTGCAGCCCCACTCTTCAAGCTTCTCACGTGCGATTCTAAGTGGGATCTGTCATACTTTTCTCATATTATTCCGCGCTGTGCCATTTCAATCGGAGAGACAGCGCGTCTTCAATGGGCATACTCAGCTTGCACATTCTCAAAATGTTTAGAGAACACCAAATTACTCGATTACATCAATGTCATTTTAATCGCTGCTGTGTCTGGATGAAAAACAAGCCTTGGCTCAAGGAAACCTGTCATATAAGCAAACGTAATGTATGGAAAATAATAGTCACACACAGACACACTCAGGTTGAACTGGTTAGACTGGTGTCTTTATTCAACCTTACCTACTGTATGCATGTTGCCTTTAGTGGCCTTAAACATTAACCACTTCCCATGCGATCTGGGCCAATACAGTCACTCCTCTCCTACATGTAAAAATCATATTTTTTTACTAGAAAATTACTCAGAACCCCCAAACATTATATATTTTTCTTTTAGCAGAGACCCTAGTTAATAAAATGGTGGTCATTGCAACTTTTTATGTCACACAGTATTAGCCAGATTCAGAAAGACTTAGGCTGGCGTATCAGTAGATACGCCAGCCTGAGTCAGAATTTATGTTGGCGCTAATTTAAGCGTATTCTGGTAACCAGATACGCTTAAATTAGGCTCAGATAAGAGCGGCGTAAGTGTCTTACACCCTCGTATCCTAAAGTGTAATTTTTAGGCTGACCGCTAGGTGGCGCTTCCATTGCGGTCGGCGTAGAATATGTAAATCAGTAGATACGCCTATTCACAAACGTACGCCCGGTCGACGCAGTACAGATACGCCGTTTACGTAACGCATTCGCGGCCTAAAGTTATTCCATCAAATAGATGGAATAGTAATGTTAAGTATGGCCGCCGTTCCCGCATTGAAATTCGATAATTTTATGTCGTTTGCGTAAGTCGTCCGTGAATAGGGATTTACGTCATTTACGTCCACGTCGAAATCAATAGGCCCGTGCGGCGGACTTAGCCGCAATGCACACTGGGAAATGTAGGCGCCCGGCGCATGCGCAGTTAAAAAAAAACATTAATCACCTCGGGTCAAGCCTCATTATCATACAACACGCCCCCTCAGACAAATTTGAATTAGGCGCCCTTACGCCTGCCCGCTTTAGGCTACGTCGCCGTAACTTAGCAGGCAAGTACATTGTGAATCATGTACTTGCCTCGCTGACTTACGACGGCGTAGCTTAAATGCCTTAAGCTACGCCGCCGCAAGTATGCGCTCGCCATCCTGAATCTAGCTATACTTGCGCAACAATTTTTCAAATGTGAATTAAAAGAAATAAAAAACAATAAAATTAACCAAATTTGTTGTATAATGTAAAAAGATGATGTCACGCTGAGTAAAAAGATACATAACATGTCACGCTTTTTTTTTTTTGTTTATTTTATTTTCATTTTTCGTTTTTACTATTTTTTATTTATTTTTTTACACTTTCCCTTTAAATTTATTTTTTAATCACTTTTATTCCTACTACAAGGAATGTAAACATTACTTGGATAGGAATAGTGCATGACAGGTCCTCTTTATGCATAGCTCCCAACTGTCCCTGATTTCGAGCAATGTCTCTTTGTCCCTCATTCCTCCTCATTTGTCCCTCATTTTGGTCTGATCTATATAGATGTATATAAAATGCACTTTTTATCTATCAAAAAGTGTTTTGCAGTGCTAAACATTTTATCTGATTTCTAAATTGCTGCATTTGAAAAATTCCAAAAGCCAACATAAATAAATAGTAGTGGTAAAAAAAAGCACTTGGGTTTTCTAAATCTTGTTCTTTCTAAAATTCTCCTTTAAGGGGGCGTGGCAAAGGGGTGTGTCCTATGTCTGCATACTTTTGCTGATAGGTGTCCCTTATTCCCATCTCAAAAAGTTGGGAGGTATGCTTTATGGAGAGATCTGGGGTCAATAACACCCCACACCCCTCCAGGCTGGAAATATAACCCCCATCAGATATTTTCCTTTTCCTACACTATGTCCCTTTGTGGCGATTTCTCTACACTTCCTGTCCCATAGCCAAACAGGAAGTGAGAGGAAATCCCTGCAAATTAAGGGAATTCACCCAGGTCACCAGAACTAGTGTTCTAATTGAAAGATTTCCCCTCTAATACTGTTCTGGGCACAACCCAAGATTTGGGATTTTTTTTACTTTCACTTTCAATGGTAAAGGTAAACGGGTCAAATAGAGAGGATGAATCTCCCTAAAAGGGGCATTCTAATACCTCTCCACTCTATCCAAAACCCCCTAAAAAAAGTTTTGCCTTTAGTTATACTTTAAGGCCTACCTGAACTTTCAGTTTAAACCAGTTACCGCGGAACTAAACCCATCAATCTAATACTTTCAAAAAATAGTTACGTTCATGGCAAGTACCAGGAATGTAACTGTCACATTGGTTGGGCTCTCAACCAAACGGTAAAACCATCAAATGGCTGGTGTCATAACTGATCACATGTGCAGCTTCATGGAAGTTGAAGGTCCCACTGTCTATCCCACTGTCTATCCCACTGTCTCCCTGTCCATCCCACTATCCATCCCACTGTCCCTCTGTCCATCCCACTATCTATCCCACTGTGTATCCCCGTATCCATCTCACTGTCCCCCTGCCCATCCCCCTATCCATCCCACTGTCCCCCTGACCATCCCCCTGTCCCCCATCCATCCCACTATCCATCCCACTGTCTCCCTGTCCATCCCACTGTCCCCCTGACCATCCCCCTGTCCCCCATCCATCCCACTATCCATCCCACTGTCTCCCTGTCCATTCCACTGTCCCTCTGCCCATCCCCCTATCTATCCACTGTCCCCCTGTACATCCCACTACCCATCCCACTGTCCCCCTGACCATCCCCCTGTCCCCCGTCCATCCCACTATCCATCCCACTGTCCCCCATCCATCCCACTGTCTCCCTGTCCATCCCACTATCCATCCCACTGTCCCCCTGTCTATCCCCCTATACAACCCACTGTCCCCCTGTCCACCCCACTATAGTGGTTGTAAACACGGTAACTCACCCTCTGCGGCATTTCGTTTACAGGCTTTTTTAATGGAGATACATTTTTTTACTTAAAAAAAAAAAAAAAGAACACTTCTAATCGCAAATACTACATGACAGACGTTTTTAAACATTGGTTACTATCTATCAAATTAAATCGTTTAAGGGAGGTTTCAAAACATCCGTGTACATTAAGCCTTAGGTGTAAGCAACGCCTATCAGTTGGTGCGTTCACCTTCTATAGATTCTGGGGGAAAATTTTAATTTCTTCCTTAAACATACCACACATTTGCTTGATTCTACCACTAATATACACTCAGCATTGAACTTGTATAGCGCTTTTCTCTCTGTGGACTCCAAGTACTTGGAGATAGTGTTGGCCAGGAATCAAACTCAGTTCAGATGCTGGGAAGACAGCTATGCTCACCACTGCACCACCAACGCAAGGTAGCATGTTATTGTAGTGTGGGAGGAAACTGGCGTATCCAGAGGAAACCCACGCAAGCACAGGGAAAACATGCAAACTCCATGCAGATATTGTCCTGGTCAGGATTTGAACCAAGGACCCCAGTGCTGCAAGGCTAATCCCTAAGCCTCTGTGCTGCCCATATATGGCCTCTCTTCTCTAAGGCCCGCCCCCGCTGAGCAGGGTATATATGGTATGTCCACTCAAAGCAGCTTCAGAAGAAATCCAAACTTATCCTAAACTACAAAACCTACATTATATATGTATTACACAGATGTACTGCATATATCTTTTTTTTTTTGCCCTGACATACTGTATACTTTAACCACTTAACCACCAGCCGCCGTCATATAACGGCGGCAAGGTGGTTGCTTAACTGGGGGTCGCCGTTATTTAACGGCGCCCACCAGAAGCAGTAATGCACGCCGCCTCGGGCGCGCACACTGAAAATTCTGTGCGCGCCGGGTCTATGAGACCCGGCGCTACACAGATCTCGGTAACTGACCGACAACCGCGGTCTTTTACCATGTGATCGCGCCGTCCAATGACGGCGCGATCACAGGTAAACAAACCGGCGTCATTTGATGACGCCGGTTCCTCCCTCCTCTCGCTGTACCGATCGGTACAGTGTGAGAGGAGAGCGCGGATGGCAGCAGCAGTGTGGGATGGATCTGTGACTATTGCAGTCACAGATCCATCCATCCCTGCTCAGCCATCCCTGCATTAACCCCTGCAATACTCTGCCTTCCCTGTGCAATACTCTGCATTAACCCCCTGCAATACTCTTCCTTCCCTGTGCAATACTCTGCATTAACCCCCTGAGATACTCTTCCTTCCCTGTGCAATACTCTGCATCAACCCCCTGCAATACTCTTCCTTCCCTGTGCAATACTCTGCATTAACCCCTGCAATACTCTGCCTTCCCTGTGCAATACCCTGCATTAACCCCCTGCAATACTCTTCCTTCCCTGTGCAATACTCTGCATTAACCCCCTGAGATACTCTTCCTTCCCTGTGCAATACTCTGCATCAACCCCCTGCAATACTCTTCCTTCCCTGTGCAATACTCTGCATTAACCCCTGCAATACTCTGCCTTCCCTGTGCAATACTCTGCATTAACCCCCTGCAATACTCTTCCTTCCCTGTGCAATACTCTGCATTAACCCCCTGAGATACTCTTCCTTCCCTGTGCAATACTCTGCATTAACCCCCTGCAATACTCTTCCTTCCCTGTGCAATACTCTGCATTAACCCCTGCAATACTCTGCCTTCCCTGTGCAATACTCTGCATTAACCCCCTGCAATACTCTTCCTTCCCTGTGCAATACTCTGCATTAACCCCCTGAGATACTCTTCCTTCCCTGTGCAATACTCTGCATCAACCCCCTGCAATACTCTTCCTTCCCTGTGCAATACTCTGCATTAACCCCTGCAATACTCTGCCTTCCCTGTGCAATACTCTGCATTAACCCCCTGCAATACTCTTCCTTCCCTGTGCAATACTCTGCATTAACCCCCTGAGATACTCTTCCTTCCCTGTGCAATACTCTGCATTAACCCCCTGCAATACTCTTCCTTCCCTGTGCAATACTCTGCATTAACCCCTGCAATACTCTGCCTTCCCTGCGCAATACTCTGCAATGCTCTGCCTTCCCTGCGCAATTACTCTGCAATACCCCCTGCGCAATAATCTGCAATACCCCCCGCGCAATACTCTGCAATACCCCCCGCGCAATACTCTGCAAAACCTCCGCGCAATACTCTGCAAAACCCCCGCGCAATACTCTGCAAAACCCCCGCGCAATACTCTGCAAAACCCCCGCACAATACTCTGCAAAACCCCCGCGTAATACTCTGCAAAACCCCCGCGCAATACTCTGCAATACCCCCGCGCAATACTCTGCAATACCCCCGCGCAATACTCTGCAATACCCCCCACACAATACTCTGCAATACCCCCCACACAATACTCTGCAATACCCCCGCACCATACTCTGCAATACCCCCGCACCAATACTTTGCAATACCCCCCGCACAATACTCTGCAATACCCCCCGCACAATACTCTGCAATACCCCCGCACAATACTCTGCAATACCCCCCGCACAATACTCTGCAATACCCCCCGCACAATACTCTGCAATACCCTCCACACAATACTCTGCAATACCCCCCACACAATACTCTGCAATACCCCCCACACAATACTCTGCAATACCCCCCACACAATACTCTGCAATACCCCCGCACCATACTCTGCAATACCCCCGCACCAATACTTTGCAATACCCCGGCCAATACTTTGCAATACCCCGGCCAATACTTTGCAATACCCCGGCCAATACTTTGCAATACCCCGGCCAATACTTTGCAATACCCCCGCACCAATACTTTGCAATACCCCAACACCAATACTCTGCAATACCCCAACACCAATACTCTGCAATACCCCGGCCAATACTCTGCAATACCCAGAAAAAAATGTGTTTTAACCACTTCCCGCCCACGTCATATGAGGTCCTTGACTTGTGCAGGGATATCTAAATGATGCCTGCAGCTACAGGCATCATTCAGATATCATTTTTTTCAGCCAGCGATTCCCTACACCATAAGAACGATCATGGCGGCTGTTCCGCCTCTTGATCGTTCTTACGGGAGGCAAAAGTGGACGTCCCCACTCCCTTCGCCCTCCGGTGCTTCTTCTGACTCACCGCTGCGATCAAAGCCAGGATCGTTTTTTTTTTTTGTTTTTTTTCAGGCTTCCCAGCCTAGAGGTGAGATGTGGGGTCTTATTGACCCCATATCTCACTGTAAAGAGGACCTGTCATGCTATATTCCTATTACAAGGGATGTTTACATTCCTTGTAATTGGAATAAAAGTGATCAAAACATTTATTTTTGGGGAAAAACATGTCAAACTAAAATAAATAAAGTAAAATGAACAATAAAAATAAAAAAAAAATATTTAAAGCGCCCCTGTTCCCGCGTGCTCGTATACAAAAGCGAATGTGTACGTAAGTCCCGCCCACATATGAAAACGGTGTTCAAACCACACATGTGGGGTATCGCTGCGAACGTTAGAGCGAGAGCAATCATTTTGGCCCTAGACCTCCTCTGTAACTAAAAACATGTAACCAGTAAAAACATTTAAATCGTCGCCTATGGGGATTTTTAAGTAGCGAAGTTTGGCGCCATTCCACAAGCGTGTGCAATATTGAAGGGTGACATGTTGGGTATCTATTTACTCGGCGTAACTTCATCTTTCATATTATGCAAAAACATTGGGCTAACTTTAATGTTTTTTTTTTTAAAAAGCACAAAACTGTTTTATTTCCCAAAAAAATGCGTTCGAAAAATTGCTGTGCAAATACCATGCGCGATAAAAAGTTGCAACGACCGCCATTGTATTCTCTAGGGTCTTTGCTAAAAAAGCATATATAATGTTTTGGGGTTCTATGTAATTTTCTAGCAAATAAATTATGATTTTTACATGTAGGAGAGAAATGTCAGAACTGGTCTGGGTGCTCCAGAACGCCTGATGGTGCTCCCTGCATGTTGGGCCTCTGTATGTGGCCACGCTGTGTAAAAATCTCACACATGTGGTATCGCCATACTCGGGAGGAATAGCAGAATGTGTTTTGGGGTGTATTTTGTGGTATGAATATGCTGTGTGCGAGAAATAACCTGCTAATATGAAACTTTTGTGGAAAAAAAATAAAAATAAAAAAAAACTTGATTTTGCAAAGAATTGTGGGAAAAAATTACAACTTCAAAAAACTCACCATGCCTCTTTCTAAATACCTTGGAATGTCTTCTTTCCAAAAAGGGGTCATTTAGGGGGTATTTGTACTTTTCTGGCATGTTAGGGTCTCAAGAAATGAGAAAGGCCGTCAGTACTTCAGATGTGATCAAATTGATACATTTTCAGTAATTGGTACCATAGCTTGTAGACCCTATAACTTTCACCCAGACTAAATAATAACCCAATTTTTTTTTTTTTAACCAAAGATATGTAGCAGTATACATTTTAGGCCAAATTTATGAAGAAAAATTCATTTTTTGCAAAATGTTATAATAGAAATGAAAAAATAATAATTTTTTTACAAAATTTTCGTTCTTTTTTCATTCTTAGCGGAAAAAATAAAAACCGCAGAGGTGATCAAATACCACCAAAAGAAAGCTCTATTTGTGGGAAAAAAAGGACAAAAATTTCATTTGGTTACAGTGTTGTATGACTGAGTTATTGTCATTCAAAATGTGAGAGCACCGAAAGCTGAAAATTGGTCTGGTTATTAAGGGTGTTTAAGTGCCCAGTTGTCAAGTGGTTAATGATGTCATTACTGATAAAAAAAAGTGAATGCATTTATGGCCAGGTGATTGTACTGAAAGCTCTTGCTGTTTTGGTCCAAGAATACAACGCCAACCTTACAAATTCCAACTCTGTAAATGGAAATGATTGTCCTCATATGTCTGGCTTAGTTTAAAGTCCTAGATTTGTGACTAGGAGACATTTGTAAATAATCTGCACATCCCAGCCTTCCTTTTCATCTTTTTTTAGAAATTCTCCGCACTTCGAATATTCTGTTGCTGACATCTTCCTATGAAGAGGATGAAGTGTACCCAGCCTTTCCATACAGAGGATGAAGAATGTGGCAGGTGTCCTCAGTGTCATATGAAAGGAGTTTTCTTTTTACTTTGAGAGACTTTTGAAGTTTTTAGCTTTTAAGTCCAATCAATGGCACACAATGCTCCCCGGGGATTGTGTTCGCTGCACCTGTGCCGTAGACGGAGGCAAAAGACAACATACATTAGATATTTAGAAGATGTTTGGAGTTAGGAAGACAGATAGATAGACTGGAAACAATGACAATCAAAGGGTACTTTTATGCTTTTGTATTGCTATTTATTGCAATTGCGATCCTACAGTATATTCATATATATTTTTTAGTCCATTTATTTTTATATATAGTACTAGGAAATGGGAGTTTGATTTTTTTCTTTACAAGCAAACCTTAAAACTGTCTTTTATTTTTTCATGTAGTTGACACAAGTTTGAATCTTTTTAGTAGTAATTTTCTAATTATACTTTTCTAATCATACCGATTCACCAGCATCGGGTACTTTATATATTTTATAAATAATTATTGAGACCATATTTTAAAATTTACTAATTTATACATGTAGCACTACCCCCGAAGGAGCTACTGGTTTAGATCTTGGGTGGCACGTTATCTCTATTGTGTAAAATGGTACTACAGCGCTATTACCTAAACCATGTAAAAAACAAACCATAAATTACTAAAGATAAGCTGCAGACACGGGAGGTGCACAAACCAAAGTGAATAAATGAGAAAATATTGTGTTGCGCTAATAATCAAGTAAAAATTGCATATATATATATATATATATATATATATATATATATATATATAACCATATACATAAAAAAGGACCCTCTACACCTCAAATAAGGTTCTATTAGAACTTCTATTAGAACTTTTTCACATTATAGTTTTCTAGTAGTTTTTTTTTTTTGGCTTATTGTCCTTTGCACATATACCTCCCTTATTTGAGGTGTAGGGGGTCCTTTTTTATGTATATGGTTATATATATATATATATATATGTATGCAATTTTTACTTGATTATTAGCGCAACACAATATTTTCTCACGTTATCTCTATTCTCGCTGTTTAGGGTGAAAGGAGAGTCCGAAGAATTTCAATATCCACACACAATGTACCTCTTTTCTCTTTGGGTTTATTTTGGAGAACTTTAGTAGAAAAGAGGAGTAAGGGGTGGAAGGGTAGGTAGGTTCAGGTGCAGAGTCACAAAGTAAGGAAACACTCCTGGTTCCAGCAAACAGTTCTCGTTGCCACTCTAGCCAGAGTGGGTATTGCCAGGGGAGGGCTGGCAGCCTTAGGCCTGGGGGGCAAGTCCAGTCAAATGGCCCATAGAGCGTGGAAAAGTGATGGATTGAGGAAAACAGTCTAAGATTTTTCATGATCACAAGAGTCCGCGCAGAGGCCTCCCCTTTACATCAGAGTACGCACAGACCCCATATACATCAGATTCCGATGTAAGGGGTGTTCTGGGAAACTTAATTTAAGGGTGCATGCTGTGGACTATTGTGTAAAGAGGGTCTCTGCTCACCAAAGCCTGCCCCCTCCCCTTTAACAAAGTCCACAGAGCACCCATTTTTATACACTGGGAGGCAGGAGAGACTAGAGAGGGTAAGCTTTCCAGGATGGAAGCTGAGGCTCAAGCAGGCTGTCTGATGCTTTTTTGGGTTCAAACTTCCTGTCCAGTGCCCACACATGCCCGGGGAGTGTGGGCAGGGCAGACTCAGAAGGAGAAGGAGCAGATGAGCTCTATCTTTCCTCGTGTCTGTGCAGAGAGAGAAGGGGATGTCATCGCTGGTGTGCGCTGAGGCTGAGCTATGTGTGAGACGAGACATAGCTCAGCTCTGCAGCCATCTACCTCGGAGATGACACAGGCACGGCTTCACAGTGGGAGGTGAGCAGCGGCCGTGACCTGTGTTAACAGAGCTCCAGCAGACATATTCCTGCTCTGCAAAAACAGCATTTGGTAGTGGTGGCCGGTGGCTGTGCACAGTGTCACCAGCCCGGGGGGAGATTTCCACCCTGCCCCCCCTGCCAGCCCTCCCCTGGGTATTGCTCACCCAGATAGGTCCCTCTCACTGGCCTAGCAGCCAGGATGACGCACAAAATAAAGTACAGTCTCTGCCACAGACCTTCCGTTCTCGGTGAGATATTTTGGTCCGGAATCCTCTGCCACATGATTCAGCACCCGGATCTCTTTAGCTTTTCTCACTAGAACCTTTAGAACCGACAGGCGACACTGTCAGGCCTCTCGGTGTACGGTGCATCCTTGGATGAAGCTTCCAGGCCTTCTCCTAAGGTACCAGCCTCTTGTATGGCCCTCTCCAGGATAGGTCTGCCCCTGGTCTCCTTTATCAAGTGGCTTCCTCCCGCAGGACGGACAGCACAGGATCACCTCTGCGGTACGGGCCCCAGTCAGACAACTGGGCCCACCAGACGAAGGTGCATCCCCGGTCCAACGCGGTCCCGGAGCTAGGATTCACAACATGCACCTCCAGCCAGGCAGGCCACGAGGTGCGAACGGACCCCGCACCAATGGCGTGTGTCCCTTAAGTACCCCTCCCCAGCATGCACAGCGGGCTAACCACTCCCACTAATTCGTTGCTGAGGGGGACACTCAATGTACCATGACCTGACTGCTGCCACCCTTGGCCTGGGGTGGTAATAACACCCCCAGGCGATCAATGGTGGATCACTCCCAGCACAGCCATGGCTAGAACAGAGGCTGAATTGCCTTTAATCACTCTGGTCTGAGCCAAATAACAGCTCAGACCCCCATTAAATTTGAGGCATCGCCTGTTCATCAGGAGCAGGGTGCTAAATACACTTTATATATTTTTCTTGCAACCTAGACTGTAGCTGATAACTGCTGCGGAACGTCTTCCTTTTTTACTGCTGTATTATTCTTTGCTCAGTGTGGACAGGGTTAATCTGAAAGTGGTTGCAAAGGCAGAAGTTTATTTTTATGCATTCTTTGCATTGAGGTAAAAAAACTTCTGTGATTAGAGTGTGTAGGAATTGAGCAATCAGATAACAGCCTATGTAGATAAAGCTGTAATATTGAAAACAGGGAGAGGTATGTTCAGGGTTCTGTAAAGCTCACCATACACTATTCAATATGACAATTTCCATTAGATTTTCCAAAACTATGGAATAGGAGGACCCATCTATCTATCCATTCACTCTGTATCCAATCAGGCAGGCCCTTTCACTATATGAAGGGTGTCCAATTGATAATATAAATATTTAAAAGCAACCCATTTAGGCCATACACATGTATGTAAACAGCTATTGCGTCACATATGTGATAGCATTGGGAACATCGGCGTGGCAGCAAACATTTTTGAGTCACAATTCATAGTAAACTCTAAACTGATAACCTGTAAAGGCTTTTAAAACTTTGCCTATGGACAGATTTGGGTACTGTAGGTTGGGGTTTTAGTTTCAGCTATTTTTGCTCCTGTCCACAATTGTATGCTCACTCAATTGACCTACACTCTAAGAACTGTGCTTTTTTTTAGCACATTCAGAACTTTTTTCCCCATAGACTTTAAAGCGGAGTTCCGGCCACAATTTCACTTTTTAAATATAAATACCCCTGTAATACACAAGCTTAATCTATTCTAGTAAAGTTAGTCTGTAAACTAAGGCCCGTTTTGTTAGGTTGTTACAGCATTTAGACACTTTATAAAATAGAAATTGGGGCCATCTTAAGTGTGGGCATCATGAAGCCAGACTGTATCACTTCCTGGATTTCAGCCTTGTAGATCTCGCACATGCTCAGTGCTGCACAAGCAGTGTCAGATCAGGTTTCAGCACCTGTGCTGTCCAAGTCACATGATTCTTTGAGACTGGGGAGTGCACAGACTCCTGGAAAGTTACACCCACTACATTCCCAGGAGTCTGTGCGGTGTAGGTTAGGAAGCATTAAGCACCTAGGTGCAGGAAGTGGGAAGATTAACTATTCTGCCTAGCAACAACACTTTGAAGGCACCTAAAAAAAAAAAGGTTTTCTTCAATCCGACCCTCCGGTCCTGTGTGTTATAAAAGGGACGAGGGCCCGGATCCTGGGGGAGAAGTTCCACACAGTGAGAGAGAGATGTTCTGCCTGATGCCATTACCTGAGTCTTGATGGCTCGTGTCTTGATGAAATCAGAGCTAAACTCCAGACATGGGCTCAACCAATATTGAACTTCTGTTTGAACAGGTATGCTGTGGAAGCTACGAGCCTGTAGTTAGGGGCTAGGGATTTTAGGGAAAAGATTGTACTTTATTTCTGTTGTCTGTATGTCATCATGGTAACTTATTATTCAATTAAAATGTTTGAAACTTTGCCTGGTGGACCCCATACTTGAAAAACTTGAAATGAGGAAGTGGTGATACACTAAACAGGTAGGGAGGGCATTGGCTCTGTGTACCCCTCTTAAATGCACACGTTACTGTGGTGATGCTTAATACATCAAGAGAGTTTACTAGAGTTCGTTCATGTTTAGACATATGTTTGGGTCATGAGTGTGGCTCAAGTAAAAGTATCCCATGTGCATGGCAGTGATCCTGTACAAAGTGCCTAGTGTAGCCCAGAAGAACCCACCCATCTGTAAGCCTCTTATGGGGGGGGGGGGGGGGAAGCCGCCAGAAGAAGTAAGTGAATCCAGCAGGCTGATTGTACCCAAGTTGAATGATCAATTAACTTGGCACATTCAGCCTGCCCATTAATGGTTTGAATCTCGGCCGGTTCATTCGAACGATGTATGGCCGGCCTTAAACAGGAAGCATGTATTTGCCAGATAACTAAGTGAAAATAAAAGGGGAAAAAGCCTAAAAAAAGATAAACAATGCAGCCACCACATTTAGGTATTAGTAAACTGTAATATATCACATTTTTGTATTTGATTTTAATACTGCTTTAAGATTTTAGAATCTCTGTTGTGAACCTTGAAGATGAATGTCTCCACAATGCCTATATCTACAGAGATGAATAAGGTTCTGATTTAAAGTGCTTTTACTGCTTGTTCTAAATATTTAAATACTTCCGAATTCTTAGTCTGGACACATGTTCACTTAAGCGGGAGTTCACCCTAAAAAATTTTTTTAAGGTTAGATTCATGCTCATTTTGTCTAGGGGAATCGGCTAGTTTTTTTAAAAACGAAGCAGTACTTACCGTTTTAGAGAGCGATCTTCTCCGCCGCTTCCGGGTATGGGTCTTCGGGACTGGGCGTTCCTTCTTGATTGACAGTCTTCCGAAAGGCTTCCAACGGTCGCATCTATCGCGTCACGAGTAGCCGAAAGAAGCCGAACGTCGGTGCGGCGCTATACGGCGCCTGCGCACCGACGTTCGGCTCCGTTCGGAAAATCGTGACGCGATAGATGGGACCGTCAGAAGACTGTCAATCAAGAAGGAACGCCCAGTCCCGCAGCCCATACCCGGAAGCGGCGGAGAAGATGTATCTCTAAAACGGTAAGTACGGCTTCGATTTAAAAAAAACTAGCTGATTCCACTAGACAAAATGAGCATTAATCTAATCTTAAAAATTGTAATTTCCGGGTGAACCTCCACTTTAAGATTAAATAAAAATTTCAATGTAGATCAGTCCGTTTTTCTTTTCACAAACTGATCTCAGCACGTTATTACTAGTTCACAGTGGCACTCCCATGTGTATGGGAACAGGGTCTCATCAAGCACTGATCAGCAGGCTCCACTTACTCAGTAGAGAAATCAACATTGCTGCTGCTTTGACCTTTTTAGCTGTAACTTTGGTGCTGTGCAATGTGGTATAATTTTTTTTTTTTTTGTGTCGGTTTCTTTTAACAGGTTAGAATTTAGGTCAAGACTGCATAGAGAATGAATCTCTGTGTACAGTCACATAAGATCTTCAGGCTGTATGAAAAGATACAAATTGGTAATGAATGGAGATATATATATATTTTAAATTGCAACTTCTTTTAGGAAATTTAAACAAACAACAACAAAAAAAAACTAAAACACAGAATCGCAACAGGGATGTGAAAAACCTTATATATGTATTTCTCTTTTATATTTCCAAGTGTTCTATGTCCTATTGCTTTAAAGCTGAACTGTAGTCAGATATAATAGGCACAAATTAAAGTAGTATTAAACTCTCTGATTTTTTAATCAGGAAAATTACTGAACAGTAAACAGGTTTCCAGAGCAAGCACAGACACTCATTAAAGTGTTCAGAGACAGCAATTGACATAGAAATTCATAGTGCAGCAATACTGGTTTAGAAGATCTTACTTTCATATATAGCCAAGCATTGCATTACACCCTATTGACCCGTAAAACATTGAAGAATTCTGTCATCGCTAATTCCAATGGCCTTAGGCTTGATGAATTCAGCCAGTTTGCCCATGGTTTTTCATATTTACCTGGGCAACCCCATTGCTGATAAATATAAAGTTTAAATCTAAGAGTGTCTAATTTCTGATCCATTTGACATGGTGGATCGGCTGAATTCCAATGTTGCAAGATAATGAAATGATGCCCTAGAGATTGCCTTTCTTATAAATGCACGAGACTCCACTTCCTCCAGAATGCCTAGTACACAAAATTTAGGGCCAAATTCTCAAAAGAGATACGCAGACTTAACTCCATTTTTCTAAATTTACACGGCGCGTATATTTGCGCACGATCGTCAAAACGACTTAAGCAAAGATTTCCGTATTTTCAGCCGTACTTAAATTAGTTACACCTGCGCATTCCCGGGCGCAAATTACGCTAGGCTCGCTGCTGTTTTTGATAGTCAAAGATGCAAATGAGGGAGTTAGGGCGATTCTCAGAATTAAGTGTGTGTGCCGTATTTTCCGCCCTGTGCGCACCTGTTAGTTTTTCTGACTAAATTTCCACATTATAAAACCAGCCCTAATTTTACACATGCTGTGGAAGGGTTTGCTGAAGGTAGTGACTAGAGGTTAGAGCTCTAGTTGTGAAGGTTTTTGTTTAAAAATGCCAGGACCAGCGATGATTTTGACGGCACTTGCTGCCTTACAGGCACAAAGGAGGAGGAGGAGGGCACAAAGGAGGAGGATGAGGGCACAGGCGCGTGTTTATCGGCCACGGCGTGATATTTGGCAAATGCCAGCTTATGAGGTGATTGGCAACTTCCGATTTGATAGGGAGGCCATCCTGGAGATCACCCAACTCCTTCATGAGGATCTAATCGCCCCAACCCTACGTTCCCATGCCCTGACACCTCTTGAAAAAGTGATGGCAACCCTCCATTTTTTATCGAGTGGCTCATTCCAGCGAGCATCTGGAGGTGTGGCTGGGATGGTGCAGTCAACCATGAGCAAATGTCTACATCAGGTGGTCCCTGCCATACTGCGGCGCATGAGCAACCAGTTTGTCATGCCCACCCAGGAGGACCAGCGTGTGCAAGCAATGACAGACTTTTACAATATTGCTGGCTTTCCTAAGACCATCGGGGCGATTGACTGCACCCATGTGGCACTCCAGCCCCCCCATGATACTGAACACCTGTTCAGAAACAGGAAAGGCTGGCATTCGATCAATGTCCAGGTGATCGTAGATGCACATGGCCTCATCTGGCACGTTTGTGCCAAGTTTCCCGGCTCGTACCATGATAGTTTCATCCTAAGGCAGACCAAGATCTACAGAGACTTTGAGATGAACGTGTATGGAGACAGCTGGCTGATTGGTGAGTGACATTGGTGTCAGGTATGCCCCCCCCCCATGATGCAGACATCACAAGGGGCACATGCATGACTAATATCCTCCTGTCTTTTCCCTTACAGGTGACTCAGGATATGCCTTGGGACCCCACCTGATGACCCCCTTTAGGAACCCCCAAACACCCGGAGAACGAAAATTCAATGAGGTGCACATCCAGACCCGGGCTATAGTAGAGCGGACTTTTGGCCTGCTAAAGTCAAGATTCAGATGCCTTGACAAGACTGGGGGTACACTATTGTATTCCCCAGACTTTGTATGCCAAATTATTGGGGCATGTTGCATACTGCACAATTTTGCTTTAAGAAGGGGCCTGCATGTGGAGATATGTCCTGACCTAACCCCCCACCCAGGCAATCCCCCCCCCAAACCCCTCTACCCGGTCTGCTGAGGGCCAGGCAATCAGGAGACAACTGTCTGAAGGCATCTTTGCCCAGTAAATGGATCCTAATTATATTTTTGTTTTTGCTTTTCCCAGAACAAATCACAGAGATTATGTGACCTTTAAATCTTTACTTTGCAAAATAAATGCACATTACTTATATGCCAATGAGAATGTTTATTTTTATTTACAAAACGCACATTAATTATCTCACAATGAGAATGCATGAATGCACGTCACTGTGGTCCCTAGCACAGACACATCACATGCACATCGAATTGGATTAGATCCAAGTACCCCCCCCCTTTGGTACTTGGGAGCAGTAACGCCCCGCCACGGCTCCAATTATGTCACTGTGCATTCATACACCATTCAGGAACCTAGGATGACTTCTCCCTGGTCCTGGGGATCCCTACTCCACCAAAACTGAGGGTGACACCCTTATGTTTTCAGGAATGCCACCCCCCCACATTCACACATCATTCACACACATAAACCAAATCATAAGTACAGTGTAAAAAAAAAAAAAAAGAAAAAAGTACCCCTGCAAATTAGGGATGTTGCCGAGTGCTCCTTCTGGGCTGCCCACGGGCACGGGCACGGGCACGGTCACGGTCACGGGCACGGCCACGGGGACGGCCACGGCCGACTGGGGGATCTTCACGGGGGGGGGGGTCTGTGCAGGGGAGGGAGTATTTTCAGGGGGGGGGGACTGTGCAGGGGAGGGAGTATTTTCAGGGGGGGGGGACTGTACAGGGGAGGGAGTATTTTCAGGGGGGGGGACTGTACAGGGGAGGAAGCAGCCTCCCCTGGTGTCTGTCCTCCTGCTGGCCTTCCCTCCAAGGCAACGGCTATCCTTGTCAGACAGGAAGTAATGTCAGCCGTATTGGCCTGCACAGCCCGGGTATTGGCCTGCACAGCCTGGGTGAGGGCAGTCACCTCCTGGGCCACACCTGTTGTGGCGTTCCTCAGGTCCCACAAACAGGTGATGACCCCCACGGAGTTGGTGGCCACGTCACCCAGTGACTCCCTCATTGCACCCAGGCTGCGCTCCACCTTGCTCATTGTTTTTTGTATTGCAGACAGACTGCGGGTCTGCCGGACATTGTCCCTCAACAGACTGACCGGCAGACGCACCAACCCCCCCCTGTTTTCAGGGGTCGGCATCCTACTTGCCCCTGAGGCTTGTGGCCTTGGAGGAGGAGTTGGAGTGAGCCATGGGTGCTGCTGCATGTTGGAGGAGGGTTGGAAGGGGCGACCCATGATGGTGGCCTGACTGCTGGGCGCCTGTGGGGTTCCCTCAGGGGATGATTCAAAGGTCATATCTTGGCCCATCATTATTTCCTGCCCAATCAGAATATTGTCATCTTCCTCCCCCTCCTCCCACTCAACATCCAAATTAGGGGAGTTGTGGGCACTCCCCTCCCATGGCGAATCCTGCCCTTCTTGGGACTCTGCATGAGCCTGTCTTGGGGGTGGTGCAGCAGCCTGCCCTGATGGGCCTGCAACCTCCTGACCTGATGGGCCTGCAACCTCCTGACCTGATGGGCCAGCCACCTCCTGGGCTGATGGGGCTGCCACCTCCTGGGCTGATGGGGCTGCCACCTCCTGGGCTGATACCTCCTGGGCTGATGGGGCTGCCACCTCCTGGGCTGATGGGGCTGCCACCTCCTGGGCTGATGGGGCTGCAACCTCCTGGGCTGATGGGGCTGCAACCTCCTGGCCATCTGGGGAGGACACAAAACAATCACAGGTTGTTGGATCCATACACTTGGCACATCTTCCCTTCCCCCACCCACACATGCTAATCACCAGATAGAATTTCCAAAAAATTACCTGTCCTCATAAGAGGATCATTGTCAAAGCCAGGCAGGCCCACCACCTGCTGTGGGTGGAAACACTGGGCCACTGCCCATTCCTCCTCACTCATCCTGACTGGGCAGGGTTCCCCTCCTCCAGTGCCCCTGGTATGGGCATGCAGCGTTGCCAGCTTGCTCCGGGACACGCTCCTCAAGTCATTTATTTTTTTTTGAACTCCAGCGATGGTCCTGGTCTCCCCCCCCCCCCCCGCCGCATTGATCCGATCGGTGATCTTTTGAAGGATCTCCTTCCTCCTGGCCGGGGTGGTGGTGTGGCTCTCAGGGCCATGGAGAAATCGCCCAAATTTAATGACGCCCTGAGCAAGTATATGCTTCTCTGCCAGGGTAAAATTAAGCTTCCTGCGCTTGGGAGCCATGACAGACAACACCCAGCAACAGGGAACTCACCCAAAAAACAAACAACAATACACACACACAACAAAGAAAATACAAACAAGCCAAAATAAAAAATATACAGACAGCTACTATTAATTCGAAAACAAACAGGCAAAAAAGGAAAACAAAAAATATAAACAAAACCAAAAAAATAATAATATCAAAAACAAACAGGCAAACAATCAAAACAAAGAACAAATTATCAAAAACAAACACCAACTATACCCTCCAACTCCACAAACACTTTTCTCACAAACCAATCTTACCAACAAACACTGACAAACGTTCAAAGCAGAAGCAACTTGCTTTAGGAAGGGAACACAGGGAAATACTTTTGCAATTGAAGTCTGTTGGACTGGGGCTATTTAGACACAGGGCGATCTTCAAACTAAGTACGCTTGGCCTTTTACCTATCTCACTGATTGCGCTGACCAAAGTTCTGCACATGCGCAGTGAGGTCCAGATTCGTGCGCGCATGCGCAGTACGGCCGGCACTTCATTTGCATGGGGTCACGGCTCATTACAATGAAGCACGCCCACTTCATTCCCACTTGCCATAACCACGCCTTACGCATTGAAACTTAAGTTAAGGATGGCGCAGTTTTGTGCGCAAATGCACTGAGAATACGGTACTTACGACACCAACTTAGGGCGCCGTAACTTAAATGACATAAGTTAGATAATCCTAAATTTACACATGTTTTTGAGAATTTGGCCCTTACAGTCTAAAGCAGTGGTTCTCAACCTGGGGGTTGAATGCCGATTTGCCAGGGGTCACCGAATCCTGGGCTGTTCCTGATGACCGCATTGCTCACCCAGTCTTTTTGCGGCCACCCAGCAGGGCTGTCCCTGGAGCCCACGGCCGCCCACTCAGCCTCTTCGCAGCCGCCCATTCAGTTCACGGCTAGGCTGGGGGGCAGAGATTAGAGGCTAGCTGACTGGTGAGGAATGTGAAGTGGGAGGGGCTGGAGGAGACCCTATCTCCTAATTTCAGCATAGGTGTCACCAGGGGCGGACTGACAACTCATGGGGCCCCCGGGCAATAGAAGAGTATGGGGCCCCTCTGGCTTAGAGATGGCCACCACGCCAGGAGGTAGTGCAGAGGCGGGCAGCTAAAATCTTGGGATATTCACATTAAAAGCATGTCATTTTCGGACATATCAGGGACAGATCTAAAAAAAACACAGATTTTTACATACTGTCCCTGGTTTTACTGAGCCTGGCAACCCGGATGGGGCCCCCTAGTGGCATGGGGCCCTCGGGCAGTGCCCGAGTGACTCAATGGTCAGTCCGCCCCTGGGTGTCACTGCTACGAGACACCACAGAGCTGGAGACACAGAGAATCTGGAGACACAGTGAGAGGGGAGGAACAAAAAAAAAGGAAGAGTAATAATAAGAAAGATGGCTAGAGAGAGGGATGGGGGGGGGGATGAGCATAAAGAGAGATAAAAAGGAAAAGAAAGGAGAAGAGAAAGAGTGGTACATCCTAAAATGTACCATAAGGGGTTTTAATACTGTACGAGTGGAAGGGACTCGGAGCGCTAAATGTCTGTGGGTTAGGGGCGCAAATTACTTGTCTTGCCTTGGGTGCTGACAACCCACGCTACTAAAATAATTTTACTGTTAGGGGTCCCCACAACTTGGGAAATTTTATCAAGGGGTTCCAGCACTAGAGAGGTTGAGAACTACTGGTCTAAAGGAATATTAGACAGAAACACTTAGTGAAGCATGTCTACCACCCCCTTTCAATAAAGGGGTAATTTAAAGGGGCCACAGTAAATGGGGCAAATCCCCATCTTACATCTACTGCAAAGTGATTAAGCCAGAAATCCCATCCTATGCAACTTCAACAGGACATATAATTGTGGGAGTTTTTGAGAAACATTAAGAGAGTCTCTTGCCCATTGACAGGCCTTTCGTCATTTTCTCACTGTGCATTCAGCATTGAGACACAAAACCTTTAGAGGTTTCAGTAGTTTGCATTGTGTGTAAAAAAATAAGTATTAAAGTCATGGAGCCAGGCATAGGGTTGTCTGGGCCTGAAGGGCAGTTAAGTTTCCAAGCCTAAATATTTTGGACTACTTGGTGGGCAGGCTTGACCTCTGGCCAGAGCTTGCACAATTTGCAATGGAACTGTTGGCTTGTCCCTCATCCAGTGTCCTGTCCGAAAGGATGTTCATGCGCAGCAGGGGGGGTCGTGACTGATAAGCGCACTCGCCTAGCTCACAACAGTGTTGACTACCTCACATTTATAAAAATGAATGAAGCATGGATCTCAGAGGAATTCAACCCATGTGACCAGTAGACCATGTTTCATTCAAATTCTGGTGAACGCCTGTGGGCTAATTTTTTGGACCTGTATCCGGTGAATGCCTAATGTACCACCAGCCACAGAATACAAGGTTGTTTGCTGTCAGGTCAACACCTGTGGCGGTGGGCTAATTTTTGAGGCCTGTAATGGCCGACACTTACTTCTGTATCCGTTGAATGCCTAATGTACCACCAGCCACAGAATACAAAGTTGTTTGCTGTCCGGTGAACGTCTGTGGGCTAATTTTTGGGGCCTGTAATGGGCGGCACTTACTTCTGTATCCGGTGAATGCCTATTGTACCACCAGCCACGGAATACAAAGTTGTTTGCTGTCAGGTGAACGCCTGTGGCCGTGGGCTAATACTAAATGTACTCTCAAAGTACCTGAGCTATATTGTCTCTCATATGCAATTAATACTTGTTACTACAAATACTGTATGTACTCTCAAAGTACCTGAGCTATATTGCCTCTCATATGCAATTAATACTTGTTACTACTAATACTATATGTACTCTCAAAGTACCTGAGCTATATTGCCTCTAATACCTTTCTATTAGTTGCCAGTACAACTTGTGTATTATACGTGTTTTCTCAAAGTACCTGAGCTACACTATCTCTCATATGCAATTAACCACTTGACAACTGGGCACTTAAACACCCTTAATAACCAGACCAATTTTCAGCTTTCGGTGCTCTCACATTTTGAATGACAATAACTCAGTCATACAACACTGTAACCAAATGAAATTTTTGTCCTTTTTTTCCCACAAATAGAGCTTTCTTTTGGTGGTATTTGATCACCTCTGCGGTTTTTATTTTTTCCGCTAATAATGAAAAAAGAACGAACATTTTGTAAAAAAATGAATTTTTTTTCATTTCTATTATAAAATTTTGCAAAAAATGAATTTTTCTTCATAAATTTGGCCTAAAATGTATACTGCTACATATCTTTGGTAAAAAAAAAAAAAAAAATTGGGTTATTATTTAGTCTGGGTGAAAGTTATAGGGTCTACAAGCTATGGTACCAATTACTGAAAATTGATCAATTTGATCACACCCGATGTACTGACAGCCTCTCTCATTTCTTGAGACCCTAACATGCCAGAAAAGTACAAATACCCCCCAAATGACCCCTTTTTGGAAAGAAGACATTCCAAGGTATTTAGAAAGAGGCATGGTGAGTTTTTAGAAGTTGTAATTTTTTCCCACAATTCTTTGCAAAATCAAGTTTTTTTTTTTTTTCACAAAATGTTCATATTCGCCGGTTATTTCTCACACACAGCATATGCATAACACTAATTACACCCCAAAACACATTCTGCTATTCCTCCCGAGTATGCCGATACCAAATGTGTGAGACTTTTACACAGCGTGGCCACATACAGAGGCACAACATGCAGGGAGCACCATCAGGCGTTCTGGAGCACCCAGACCAATTCTGACATTTCTCTCCTACATGGAAAAATCATCATTTATTTGCTAGAAAATTGCATAGAACCCCAAAACATTATATATATGCTTTTTTAGCAAAAACCCTAGAGAATACAATGGCGGTCGTTGCAACTTTTTATCGCGCACTTTATTTTCGCAGCAATTGTTCGAATGCGTTTTTTTGGAAATAAAACGGTTTTGTGCTTTTAAAAAAAAAAAAACATTAAAGTTAGCCCAATGTTTTTGCATAATATGAAAGATGAAGTTACGCCGAGTCAATAGATACCCAACATGTCACCCTTCAATATTGCACACGCTTGTGGAATGGCGCCAAACTTCGCTACTTAAAAATCCCCATAGGCGACGCTTTAAATATTTTTACTGGTTACATCTTTTTAGTTGGAGAAGAGCTCTAGGGCCAAAAGTATTGCTCTTGCTCCAACGTTCGCAGCGATACCTCACATGTGTGGTTTGAACACCGTTTTCATATGTGGGCGGGACTTACGTGTGCGGTCGCTTCTGTATACGAGCACGCAGGAACAGGGGCGCTTTAAAAAAAAATATATTTTTATTGTTCATTTCACTTTATTTATTTTAGTTTGATACGTTTTTCCCCAAAAATAAATGTTTTGATCACTTTTATTCCTATTACAAGGAATGTAAACATCCCTTGTAATAGGAATATAGCATGACAGGTCCTCTTTACAGTGAGATGTGGGGTCAATAAGACCCCACATCTCACCTCTAGGCTGGGAAGCCTGAAAAAAAATAAAAAAAAATAAAACGATCCTGGTTTCGATCGTAGCGGTGAGTCAGAAGAGGCACCAGAGGGAGAAGGGAGGGGAGACGTCCCCTTTCGCCTCCCGTAAGAACGATCAAGAGGCGGAACAGCCGACATGATTGTTCTTACGGTGTAGGGAATCGCCGGCTGAAAAAAATGATATCTGAATGATGCCTGTAGCTGCAGGCATCATTCAGATATCCCTGCACAAAGTCAAGGACGTCATGACGGCCGGCGGGCGGG
Source organism: Rana temporaria (assembly GCF_905171775.1). Taxonomy (NCBI): domain Eukaryota; kingdom Metazoa; phylum Chordata; class Amphibia; order Anura; family Ranidae; genus Rana; species Rana temporaria. Next base: position 334,057,034 of record NC_053491.1, read on the forward strand.
AAGTGGTTAAAACGCATTTTTTTCCCAGAGTATTTTCTGGGTACTGCAGAGTATTAGCCGGGGTATTGCAGAGTATTGGTGTTGGGGTATTGCAGAGTATTGGTGTTGGGGTATTGCAGAGTATTGGTGTTGGGGAATTGCAGAGTATTGGTGCGGGGGTATTGCCGAGTATTGGTGCGGGGGTATTGCAGAGTATTGGTGCGGGGGTATTGCAGAGTATTGGTGCGGGGGTATTGCAGAGTATTGGTGCGGGGGTATTGCAGAGTATTGGTGCGGGGGTATTGCAGAGTGTTGGTGCGGGGGTATTGCAGAGTATTGGTGTTGGGGTATTGCAGAGTATTGGTGCGGGGGTATTGCAGAGTATTGGTGCGGGGGTATTGCAGAGTATTGGTGCGGGGGTATTGCAGAGTATTGGTGCGGGGGTATTGCAGAGTATTGGTGCGGGGGTATTGCAGAGTATTGGTGCGGGGGTATTGCAGAGTAATTGCGCAGAGTAATTGTGCAGGGGCATTGCAGAGTATTGCCGGGGAGTAATGCAGAGTATTGCCGGGGAGTAATGCAGAGTATTGCCGGGGAGTAATGCAGAGTATTGCCGGGGAGTAATGCAGAGTATTGCCGGGGAGTAATGCAGAGTATTGCCGGGGAGTAATGCAGAGTATTGCCGGGGAGTAATGCAGAGTATTGCCGGGGAGTAATGCAGAGTATTGCGCAGGGGGGTATGCAGAGTATTGCGCAGGGGGTGGTATGCAGAGTATTGCGCAGGGGGGTATGCAGAGTATTGCGCAGGGGGGTATGCAGAGTATTTCACAGGGGGGTATGCAGAGTATTGCGCAGGGGGGTATGCAGAGTATTGCGAAGGGGGGTATGCAGAGTATTGCGCAGGGGAGGTATGCAGAGTATTGCGCAGGGGGTGGTATGCAGAGTATTGCGCAGGGGGGTATGCAGAGTATTGCGCAGGGGGGTATGCAGAGTATTTCACAGGGGGGTATGCAGAGTATTGCGCAGGGGGTATGCAGAGTATTGCGAAGGGGGGTATGCAGAGTATTGCGCAGGGGAGGTATGCAGAGTATTGCGCAGGGGGGTATGCAGAGTATTGCGCAGGGGGGGTATGCAGAGTATTTCGCAGGGGGGGGGGGGTATGCAGAGTATTTCGCAGGTGGGGGGTATGCAGAGTATTTCGTAGGGGGGGTATGCAGAGTATTGCGCAGGGGGATATGCAGAGTATTGCGCAGGGGGGGTATGCAGAGTATTGCGCAGGGGGGGTATGCAGAGTATTGCGCAGGGGGGGTATGCAGAGTATTGCGCAGGGGGGTATGCAGAGTATTGCGGAGGGGGGTATGCAGAGTATTGCGCAGGGGGGTATGCAGAGTATTGCCGGGGGTATGCAGAGTATTGTAGGGGGGGTATTGCAGAGTGTATTGCACAGTATTGGGGCGGGGGTTTCAGGGATGGCTGAGCAGGGATGGATGGATCTGTGACTGCAATAGTCACAGATCCATCCACAGCGCTGCTGACACCCGCGCTCCCCCCTCTCACACTGTACCGCTCGGTACAGAGAGAGGAGGGAGGAACCGGCGTCATCAAAAGACGCCGGTTTGTTTACATGTGATCGCTCCGTCATTGGACGGAGCGATCACATGGTAAACGGCCGCTATCAGCGGCCATTTACCGCGATTCGTGATCGGCCGGGTCCTCTGGACCCGGCGGTCACGGATGTTCCCGTGTGCGCGTCCCAGGGGACGCGCGGGAGACGGACTCTGGGAGGACGTACATTGACGCCCTCCTAGAGTTAACCACCCGCCCTGTAGACGTATATTGTCTATAGGGCGGTTACCAAGTGGTTAATACTTGTTACTACAAATACTATTTACTATGTAAAGCAGGAACAAAAATTGTTTCTGGACAGCCGCACTCTGGAAAAATTGTAGCCTTTATTAAAAGAAGGACAGCACTACAAATCACAGCAACATAAAATAAAACCCGACCTCTGACGCGTTTCGCACTGAAACTAGTGCTTAGTCATAGCGTCTCCCCTAGTTACCTAAATACATCTCTACATGCTAAGGTTGATATGATGTAGAGAACCCCCAAACTCCTGTTGCTAGGAGTGACGCCTGGGGTCCCTTACTGATAATCACCTACATGTAGTGGTGTATTGGGATATTGACCTTGAACTAATTTTAAACGCTAAGCCTTGGTCGCATGTTGTAATGCGTCCATGCTTAGTAGCTCAACGCCTTTCTTTATGTGACACAGAGATGATGTATAGATCCCCCAAACTGAGTTGTCACATAGAGAATCACATTGAATTCCTTGCTAACCGCAGTTGTGGTTCACTCCATTCACCAGTGCTGTTACAATGCCTAATGTACCACCAGCCACAGAATACAAGGTTGTTTGCTGTCAGGTGAACGCCTGTGGGCTAATTTTCGGGGCCTGTAATGGCCGACACTTACTTCTATATCCGGTGAATAGCTTAATGTACCTCCAGCCACAGAATACAAAGTTGTTTGCTGTCAGGTGAACGCCTGTGGGCAAATTTTTGGGGCTTGTAATGGCCGGCACTTACTTATGTATCCGGTTTTTCACATAATACTTATGGTAGGTCAGTGTCCATGTTGTAGGACTATTTGTGCACAGCTAGTAAGTATTTTGTGGCTGCAAATATGACCTGCAGGTTTTTAATATTCGCCTGCCATTAAAGTCAATGGGGCCCGCCGCAAACTTGCTGTTCTTAGACATTTGCGAAAGTTTGCAGTTAGCGTTCGCAAACCGTCCCATCGGATGTTTGTCCATCACTATTTGTAATATCTCCAGAACAGAACTAAGTGGAATGAAGTTTTAGCAGAATCATTTTTTTCCTCTTTTAAACAAAGTTGGGGTTTCACAGTTGACACCAGAGAAACTTTATACAGAAAGTTAGAATGTCTATATTTATATTCCCTTTTAAGTGGAAACGTTTGACTGTAGCATTAACGTCAATAAAATTGCTACTTAGAAAGCACTATATTAAAGCTTCACTAAACCTGACATAACTTATAACTAAACCTACAGTATGTTTTCCTGAATGTTTAATGCAAACGTAGTAAGCAATGAATCCCTTAGAAGTTTTGGGCAGAGGGCATGCTTACTGTACTTGAAAGAACTGTGCTTTATGCTGAAGAATGTTCCCAGCACTTTCCTCTGACTTCTGGCTGACTTTAACAGATCACACGTTGTTAGGTGTGTAGGATATAGAATTTTTCCAAATTCTTTTTCTAAATTTTTTACATTTTGTAGAGAGCTTTAGGAATGCAACTGTTTTTTGAAACTGTTAAATTGATGGGTATAGTAAAACTGAAGGCAAAACCTTTTTTGTTTTGGATGGAGTGGACAATGCTTAGAACACCTGTTGGGTTTTTATTGCTTATGTGATTAAAATCTCCAAACAAGGCTTGGTCATTCATTATGGTATATATTCACACTGAACCCAAAGTGAGGCTTGGTTTGGTGTTGTGGTTATGATGACTCGGCATGCCGCCATGCCCCGGTGACCCAGGGCCAGATTAAGAACATCATGGGCCTGGTGCTGAGGATTTTGGTGGGGCCTTTTATAAATAATAAATAAATGCGTGAAAAAGACATGAACGCAGCCCGGCCAAGGCAAGTGACCAAAGGCACAGAACCCAGAAGGAAAATTTAAGTGTACACTAATGTGCTAAAATGCTGTGCATACTTGTACGTTGTGGCATAACCTACCCCAGGGCCTCTAAAAAGTAGTAATGTCAGGAAAGTTTACTACCGCTTTATTATCACAGGATCCCAGGAGCCTCTCATGGGGCCCCTACTGACCCAGTGGCCCTTGGGCAGTGCCTAAGTGCACAGTTGCCAACATTTAAAAAAAAAATTCAGGGACACTTTTTTATATAAGTGCTATATTTAGAGTATCTGAAATCCCCGATGTTCCTCTATACATCATAGAAGTAATCACAAAATTAAATAAGTACTAATAATGGGGCAGAACAAATATGAGAACTGAGATTTCCTTTAGTTGAACTAACAAAAGTGTGTCCATTCTAGAGCTGGTAACATTGAGGATATTCAGTATAATTTTAAAGAACTGTTTTTGTGGTTAAGCGACATAGGGGAGGAGTATGGGCGGTATATAAGTGGGAAGTATGTGCAGGTGAGGGAGAGGAATGTGGAGGGTCTAACAGTGGGCACTATGTACAGGAGAGGAGTACAAAGGGTACGGAAAAAAGCACTATGTACAGGAGAGGAGTGTGAAGGGTATGACAATGGGCAGTATGTACAGGAAGAGTAAGGGGGTATGACAGAGGGTAGTACGTACCAGAGAGAAGTGTGGAGGGTATGATGGGGCAGTATGTACAGGAGAGGAGTGTGGAGGGTATGACAGTGGGCAGTATGTACAGGAGAGGAATGTAGACGGTATGATAGTGGGCTCTATGTATAGGAGAGGAGTGTGGAGGGTATGACAGTGAACACTATGTATAGGAGAGGAGTGTGGAGGGTATGACAGTGGGCACTATGTATAGGAGAGGGGTCTGGAGGGTATGACAGTGAGCAGTATGTACAGGAGAGGAGTGTGGAGGGTGCGACAGTGGGCACTAAGTACAGGAGAGAAGTGTATGACAGCAGGCACTATGTACAGGAGAGGAGTGTGAAGGGTATGACAGTGGGCGCTATGTATAGGAGAGGAGTGTGGAGGGTATGACAGTGGGCACTATGTACAGGAGAGGAGTGTGTAGGGTATGACAGTGGGTACTATGTATAGGAGAGAAGTGTGGAGAGTATGACAGTGGGTACTATGTACAGGAGAGGAGTGTGGAGAGTATGACAGTGAGCACTATGTACAGGAGTGGAAGGATATTTAGGGACTGAGTAGTGGTTAAGCGGGTCATACATGGATTGAAATTACGCCAATTATGCAGAGACCAGCCATAGTCAATCTATGTATGGGCTAGCTGGTTTTACACAAGTCAATCTATTAATCAACTTGAGTACAACCAGCCTGTTTTTTTTTTTCTTAAAACAATCGGTGCTGCCAGCTAAAGTTAGCAACACTGATCATTGTACGCACTGGCAGAACACAATAACACTGCAGGAGTGATTCCCCCATCCACAGGTCAGCAGGTGAGAGGGTGTGTGGGGACAGGCTGGGGAGAGATACTAGTCAGTGGCTGGGTAGGCACTGGTAGTATCAGAGGCAGATACACACAGGTTACATACGCCACGATCGTTAGAGCGAGAACAATAATTCTAGCACTAGACCTCCTCTGTAAGTCTAAACATGTAACCTAAAAAAATGTAAAGCATCGCTTAGGATACCAAAAAAAATTGTGCTAACTTAACTAACTAACTGTTTTTTTAATGAATGAAACATTTTTTTCCAAAAAAACATGTTTGAAAAATTGCTGCGTAAATACCGTGCTAGAGCTGCACAATTAATCGTTAAAAAAATTGTGATCTCGATTCAACCCCCCTGACGATCTTCAATGCAGAGTTTGCTGATTCTTTCATATAAGAAGTGGAGAGACTTTCAGCTGTCAAAAGAAAATATCTGGGCAGTCTGCCAAGTTTTTAACAGGAAACATTGTAACTGACACTTCCTTCTTAGATCAAAGGGATACACTTCTGTGTGTAAAGAACAAATCTGGGCAGTCTGTGAAGTTTGTAAACAAAATGAAACATTGTAACTAACTAACATTGTAACTAAATTTAACCACTTAAAGTCCAACACTTGTTTCTTAAGTTAGAAAGCAATATTATTTGCTAGAAAATGACTTGGAACTGCCAAACATTATATATATTTTAGCAGAAACTCTAGGGAATACAATGGCTATTGCTGCAATATGTTATGTCACACTGCATTTTCCCACTTCAATGAATAATAAAAACTATAAAAACAAAACAGAGAAGTTAGCCCATTTTTTTTTTTTGTTTTAATGTGAAAGATGATGTTACGCCGCAACAATCGTGAGAGAATCGTCATCTACATTCTAAGCAAAAAAATTGCAATTCTCATTTTAGCCAGAATTGTGCAGCTCTGTACCCTGCAACATAAAAAGTGCAAAGACCACCATAGAGTAATTTTCTAGCAAAAAACAAATGATGATTTTTACATGTAGTAGAGAAGTGTCAGAATTGGCCTGGGTGGCAAGGGGTTAATTACCATGAGTAATATACAAATAATAATTATAAGCACTGTGATCCTATCAGTCTGCTGCAGTGTGTCAGCTTGTATTTATATTGGCCGCTCTGAATGTAGCTTCTGACAGGCTGTGCAAGCAGGCCCGTATCTCCGGAACCATAAATGATAGCCGTCCCATATTTTAACCAGTTGTGGGGTAGCTCTTCCCATGCCTACCCCCAAATGTGGGGTTTCTGTGACCTCTGGTCATCGAGCTACAACCCCCCAAATTCGATCTTAAAAAAAAAAAAAAAAATATTTTTTTTTTTGGGCAAATGGGCCTATTTTGAGAAAGGGACCTGGAGCTGCAGCTCCATCAGCCCCATTGGTAATCCGGCCCTGCGGTGACCCCTTGCCAATGGGGGTTTATCTATTGAGCTGTTGGACATCTATGCAAATGTGAGTGTTTTTATCTTTATTTTAATAAACAAACATTTCATCATATGGGTATTCACTATGTGGATCTTTCTTTCCTTTTGGGTATATTAACCTCTGACCAAGATTCTTAAGAAGTATCCCCAGTGAAGAGTGGTACCGGTAACGGGAAGACCTGTGATATAAGGATCTCCAATTAGCCATTTGATTGCAGAGGTGTTGTCTGATCTTCCTATCAATTCATATCATAAGAGGGTCATGGCTTTTTGGTAAGCCTTCCTGGATTCTATCTGGTGTTGGATTCCTCATTCTGTCTTCAAGTCACATTTACCACTTTTCTTACTTGAATGGACTGTCACGTCACAATTTTTGGATCAGTATTCACGTTTGTCGCAATTGGGACTCTATTATCATAAGTTTTTTTACATTATTTTATTGGATTGTTGTTCACATTTTTTTGTAGGGTTAGCACAATATGGGGCAGATTCACAAAGCATTTACGCCGGCGTATCTCAAGATGCGCGGCGTAAGTGTAAATATGTGCCGTGCGTATCTATGCACCGTATCCCCAAAACGAGATACGCCTGAAAACCAGCTTTTTCCGACCGACGTAATCTTTCTACACCGGCGCATCGTGGGCGCAAATATACGCTAGACGCACCATTGTTTTGCTATGCAAATATGCAAATGAGGGAGATACGGCGATCCACAAAAGTACATTTGACCGGCGCAGGCTACGCGCTGTGTGCATCAGCTGTACGTCCGGTCTAAAGTTACCCCCCATAAAAGCAGGTTTAACTTTGCACCAGACTTGTGCAGATCAGCTAAAGCAACACCGTTAGGGACGAGCTGAGCACACACACTTGCAGGACAACAATCTGTATGCCAACATGCCAGGGGCATCCATGGTCATAGCTATTCTACTGGCTTTAGATGCGCGCAGAAGGAGGAGGGAATGGAGGAGGAGGAGGGCACGGGAGGGGAGGACACGGGAGAGGATATACCGCACACGCATAGACATCTTTGGCATGGGGGATTCGGAGGTGTATCGCATCTTCAGATTCAGCCCTGAAGCCATCCTGGAATTAACCACAACCCTGAAAGATGACATCACCAGCCCAACACACCGCTCACATGCAGTACAGCCACTGGTCAAGGTACTGGCAACACTCCATTTCCTTGCCAGTGGCTCTTTTCAGCGTACAAGTGGACTTGTGGCTGGGATGTCCCAATCCTCCATTAGCAGATGTGTGCACCAGGTTATCCCCGCAATCCCCAGACGCATGGCCAACCAAATAATCAAACCCAACCAGGAGGACCTGCAGATGAAGGCAATGCGTGATTTCTACAGAATTGCAGAATTCCCACGCACCGTGGGGGCCATTGATTGCACACATGTGGCACTACAGCCCCCCCATGAGACAGAGCACATATATCGCAATCGGAAGCATTGTCATTCCATCAACGTACAGGTGATAGCCGATGCCCAATACCTCATATGGCACATCCGTGCCAAACACCCAGGAGAGGAAAGATACAATGAAGCACACACACGTACCCGTGGAGTGGTGGAACGCACCTTTGGCCTCCTGAAGTCCCGTTTCCGATGCCTGGATAAGTCTGGGGGTACCCTGTTGTATTCCCCAAACTTTGTGTGCCAGATCATCGGGGCATGTTGCATGCTGCACAACTTCGCCATGAGAAGGGGCCTGGAGATTGCCATACGTGATGACCTGACCCCCGAACCACACAATCCCCCCCTGACCGAGGCTACCCCGTCTTCTGAGGGAGCAGCAGTCAGGAGACGCCTCGCAGAAGGCATCTTTGCACATTAAACACACACATTAATCATGGCACAATGAGAATGCATGCATGCACACCACTGTGGTCCCTAGCACACACACCCCACATCCTCATCAAATTGGATTAGACCAAAGTAAACCGCATGGTACTAGGGAGCAGCAACGCCATGCGAAGGCTCCAATTATGTCACCCCCACAATCATACATCATTCACAAACATAAAACAAATCATAATCACATTAAAAACGAAATAATAAACATAAAACACTGACTAAACAAAAAGACAAACACCTAACGCCCCTGGCGTAACCCCCGCTTGGGGCGGCCACGGCCACGGCTCCTCAGGGGAGACTCATGGGGGGGGCAATCAGGAGCATCCCCTGGTCTCTGCCCACCTGACGGCCTGGCCTCCAAGGCCACGGCAATGCGCGTGAGCACCACATTCATGGTTGTCGTGTTGGCCTGGACAGCCTGGGTCAGGGCACGCACATCCTGACCCACACCTGCTGTGGCGGTATGCAGGTCATTAAAACAGTTTATGACTGCCAGGGTGTTGCATGACATGTCCTGCACATTTTCTTTCATGGAGGCCAGGCTCTCCTCCATGCGTCCCAAAGTCAGGTTGACCTGACCCAGGTGGCGGGTCTGACGGGCCTGGTCCCTCCTCAGGTTTTCCGGCAGAACCTCGGCCACACCCCTGGTCTTGCGTGTCGCCTTCCTGCCTCCAGAGGAGGCTTGTGGCCTGGCAGTAGGGGAGACCCTTGGGGGGAGCCCTGTTGGGGGAGGAGTGGGAGGGGCTACCCCTGGTGGAGGCCTGACTGCTGCCAACCCTAGGGGGAGACTCCTCCAAATGGAGAAGTACTTCATTCCCAGAAGTCACCTCCTCCTCCTCCTCAACCTCGTCCTCCTCCTCAACCTCCTCATGGGGAGAGCTGCTACCACTCCCCTGCACAGAGGACTCCGGGCTTTCCTGGGTGTCTTCATCAGCCTGATGTCCAGGGGATGGTGCAGACTGGCCAGATGGCCCTGCACCCTCCTGCCCATCTGTGGATGACACAAAACATACACAGGTTGGAGGATCCACACACTTGTCACATTTTCCCTCCCCCCACACATGCTACACACCAGATAGAAAATATAAAAAACACACTTACCTGTCTTCACGGCCTCCTCATTGGAGTCAAAGCCAGGCAGCCCCTCCACTTGCTGCCTGTGGAAGCACTGGGCCACTGCACGCTCCTCAGCAGTCAGCCGGATGGTGCAAGGTGGTCCCCCTCCAGTGCCCCTGGCATGAGCTGTTAGCTTTGCCACCTTCCCCCGGACCAGGCGCCTCAGATCATTTATCTTTTTTTGGATCCCACTGAGGGTCCGGGTCTCACCCCCCAACACATTGATATCATCAACGATCTCCGGTAGGATCTGCCTCTTCCTGGCTGGGGTGATGTTCTGACTCTCAGGGCCATGCAAAAACCGCCCATGTAGGGTAATGGCCCTGGTCAGAATCTGCTTCTCCCGCAGAGAGAAGTTTAACTTCCTCTTCTTTGGTGCCATCTCTGCACCAACACTCAGCACAAACACTCAGCACAAACAAACAAGAAAGTTAAAAAAAAAAAAACACGAAATACAAAAACCAAAAACAAACAAGAACTACAAACACCAAGACCACTCTCCAGTAAGACTCTCCAACAACACGCCAACACAAACCAACAAACAGCCACAGACAACAGAACAAAAGCACCTTGCTTCAGGAAGGGAAACAATTGGATGTACTTTTGCAATGGACGGGCGTATGTCTGGGCCTATTTATGCACTGGGCGTATCTCACTAAGTACGCCGGGCCTAGTTCCAATCTCACTGATTACGCCGGGCCGAGTTCTGAGCATGCGCAGAGAGGCGCTGATCATTGTCTGCATCATGCGCGCATGCGCAGTCCGGCCGGCCCTTCATTTGCATGGGGTCACGGCTCATTTCAATGGAACACACCCACTTCCTTCCCACTTTCAATTACCCCGCCTTACGCCTCGTAATTTACATTACGCTGGCGCATATTTGGGCGCAAATACTCTGTGGATACGTTACTTGCGTCTCTAAGTTGAGCCGGCGTAACGTAACTGAGATGCGCTACGCCGGTCTATATATGCGCCGATGTACGTGAATCTGCCCCTATGTATTTATAATTTTTATGGACTGTGTATATATCACATAGTATGTTTGTTTCTTTCCTTTGTTATACTTTTTAATTTCTCCATTTGTGCACAACAGCGCAGTTTACACTTTTTCTTAACATTTCATGATTTTTATTGGTGCATGTGCCTCCTTCAGGAAGATTCTTCCTCTCCATTTGTCTCCATTTGTCCTGCTGACCGTTATCACCGAGAGTGAAAGTAAAAGAAAATTTTGAGTTGTCACCAGACAAGAAATATAGGTCTATTTATTGTACTATTCCTTGTAGTGCACCAACACCCTGTAGTGCACAGATATGCAAACTGTTGGCAGCATCACCACCTCTGTGTGGCGTATTAAGGTTGGCAGGCCAGAGCTGGTGACCAAGAAAGCTGCTGGCTTTTTGGATATTAGAGTGCCCCAATGTTTACGTGTATCAATAGAGTGGACTGTGGATGAGGGGAAGGGCTTCAGAGGTTCAGTCCATGATGTGAAATATAAGGCTTATGAGTTTTTCTCTTTGGCGCTGGTGAACTTGGGAGTGTAAATGGCTGGAAAGGTTAAGGGGAGTTCGGGGAATAAAAGCTCTTAACTAGAATTCTTGTGGAAATTAAAAGCGCTTAGACCATGGAGGTTTTTTCATCTTAATGGTCTGGCCAATATAATGTAATATAGTGCTTTATATATGGCAATGAATCCCAGCAGCTTCTTTAATATATTATAATATTCCTTTGAGTGAGAGCTTGATTGGACTGACCTGGACGGCTTCTTCCCTGTATGCATGTCCTTGCCCCTCTGTCAGATTTGCTCTGTGTTACCTGTACTTGGACCTTTGGCGGACTTTTCCATCCTTCCCTGTATGAGAGCTAGATCTATAAGTGTATAGCCAATATAGACCTCCTGATGAAGTGGATATAATCCATGAAACACGTTGAAACACGTTATGACAAGAAAATTTCAGTATATGGGAAATGCTTTTATGTAAATCGTATACATACACTATTGTATCTAATGGTTTATGAGGAGATCCTTTTTATTGTATTGATTGTTTCCTTAATTTCTGTATGGTGTGTGAGCTGTGAAAATGTGTAATAGACTCCCTCCAGAGGTGGTTCTGGCCAGCTCAGTAGATTGCCTTAAAAAAAGCCCTAGGTGTAGATAATACAACTGGGTACTAACATTTTAGGTAAAGTAGAAACCCAGGGAATACCCGAATGCCTCTCGGGGGATCAGGAAGGAATTTTTTCCCCTGCTGTAGCAAATTGGAGCATGCTCTGCTGGGGGGTTTCATCTTCCTTTGGATCAACTGTGGGTGAAAGATTGTGTATATGGGATTGTTTGATTTTTTTTTAATTAGTAGATGGACTTGTGTCTTTTTTCAACCTGACTAATTATGTCTTGGATTTTAAGATTTTAAAACCAAATCTTTATAATTTTAATGCTGCCCATGTTGTGCCAGCCAAGTTACACAATTTTTCTCCATTTTATGTGTGTTAATGTTTTGGTGTCTTACAGGAAATTATTTGTAGACACATAGAAGTGCCTGCTGTGAAGTGATGTTAGTAGCAACATGTTGCTAACGTGTAAGTTTGAAATTACCAAATAAAAATATTTTTTTTTATTGTTAGAGTCTACCCTGCACATTGTGTTGCATACTTCATACCCTAGCATAAAGAGAATATTTATGCCTCCCAAAGCAAATGGTCAAATAGATTTTTTCATTTTCTAACTCACTCAACAAACATGATAGAATTTGGTTGCTCTGGGCTATGTGAAATGATGATAAAGGTAATGGGGTTGTCACAAGGGCACTTGCTGTTTATTGTTTGTTTGCTGCTTAAAGTGAACCTATACTTGGCCAAGAGCAAAGCAACATGCTCACTTTAGCGATTCTCTTGCTTTAAAAAGAATGTATAAAAATAGCTGTCTGCAAAAAGACTCTTAATATTGAACTTTGGGATAATAAAATATTGTCTGAATTGAAGAAGTATTCATACATGAATATTAGCGTACTTTGTGTGTCTCATCCAGGTCTGTACAGCAGGAGAGTTGCTAGGTGGCAAAAAAAACAGGGGCTTCAGACCGGAAACAGGGATGTGGCTCCCCTGAAGAAGCCAATGCTTTGGTGAAACATGTTGGGAGCAACTGATGTACCATTCAACTCAGTGTATTAAATGATGTATTGATCAATATAATTATATCAAATTTTGTCTAATAAAAATAAAAACCATTAGGGGTGTGTGTGTGTATGTGGTGCAGGCTTTTTTTTGGTGGGGGCGGTGGGGTTGTGTGGCGGGACGTAAGCTCACTTTCTGGTTGCTGCCTGGCTTACCAGTGCCCATCAATGCTGACCACTAAACTCACCTGACTGACACACTGATCATTACACTGACATACATACACTGACCTACCTACCTGACATACATACACTGACCTACCTACCTGACATACATACACTGATGGTAGTGACCTACATACACTGACCTACCTGACATACATACACTTATCTACCTGACATACATACACTGACCGACATACACTGACCTACCTGACTAACATACACTCACCTACCTGACAGACATACACTGACCTACCTGACAGACATACTCTGACCTACCTGACCAGGAGACAGACTTCATGTGTCCTGCAGCAGCTCAGCTCAGCCGTGATGTGCGGTGTGGACCGCCCAATGCCCATCATCACAGCAGACAGACAGTCGCCAGAGGAAAGGAGAGGGGAGCCGACTGCCTGAGCGGGGAGTTTGGATGTGGCGCGCAATTCCCGTCTTCTGGAGCCTGCAGCGCCTATGATGGACATCACACATCCCACGGTCCCGGCCATCATAGGCACTGCAGGCTCCAGAAGGTGGTACCTGCTATGTCACTCAGCCGCACTCGGCCGCACTCGGCATCAGATAGGTCTCCGCTCGGCTGCTCGGGGCTAACAATAGAATGCTGCATGCCTAAGACCTGGGGCTTTTTTCGGGGACCCATTCGGGGCTCCAGCCCCCACTTCCGACACCCCTGCTGTACATTTTCCTGAAATTTTCCTGAAACTTTTCCTCTGTGCAGGAGCTTTCGGTATTAAGACACATCACTACTGCTCTCTCTCTTTGTGCAGGATAAATGGTCCTGTATCCGCCCCTCCTGCAGTTTCCTGGTGCACACAAAGCATACCCTTGGGGATTGGGGTACACGAGGGACTGTGAAATCTCAGCTTCTCTGATGCCTAGTGGGTCTCCCTTTCTTCAGTTATCACCAGCGGGGAATGATTTGGCCAGGCCGCAGCACAGCATGGTGATGCCTGGCCGTTCAGCTGCCACATCTTAAAAGGGTGACCAGCCTGGGCTTTATATTTGTCTATTTATCTATCTATCTTGTACGAAACAAAAGGACCCCTATAGCCACACATCTGTGTAGTCTCTAGATTCAGTGTGAAAGTGGCAACCTCAGCCTGGACTCCAGCCAGGCCAAGCCCCCTATGTGTTTCACTCTGACCCCTTGGAGCTTAGTCATGGGTGACTATGTATCTATCTATGTATCTATGTATTGGGACTCTGCCCTAAGCAGTAGTGTCTGCCTGAACTCGAATTGTTATAGTTTTGCATTTGTTAAGTTTTACCTAAGCTAGATACTGTAAAGTTTTTTTGGAGGCTCATCTAAAGGGTAAATGTGCTACCTTAAAGCTGGTTCTTTTCTGTATTGACAAGTAGCATGTGGTCTTCATTTTAGTTGTTTTCGGGTATTGTGTACCCAAACCCCTCTCTTTACCTCATAAACTTTGTTAAACTTTCCTAAAATGTATTGTTTACAATTTCTTCCACCCCACAGAGTCAAGAATTACACCCTAAGTTGAAGTGCTAGCTCATCGAGCCACCTGGGGGTCTTCCACCACTGTCTAGGGCATGGGTGCCCAACCTGTGGTCCTCCAGCTGTTGCGGAACTACAAGTTCCATCATGCCTCTGCCTGTGGGACTCATGCTTGTAACTCCCACAGGTTGCAATGCCTCTTGGGACTTGTAGTTCTGCAAAAGCTGGAGGGTCACAGGTTGAGCACCCATGGTCTAGGGGGATCTCTCTCTCGCTCTCTCTCTCTCTATCTATCTCTCTATCTACAGTATCTATCTATACAGGGGCATAACGAAAACATTTCCATTGTCAGGATTGATAAAAACACACACTTTTTTTGATGTGATATATTATTTTTGCTGCTGGTGTGTGCTGCCATTTTGTATTTGCTTCTGAATTACCAAAGTATTCTTTTAAAATAAGGCGATGAATTATGATATTTTCTTGGGTTAATTAGTGGTGTCTCTATGTTCGATACAATAGTTATGTCAATGGGGAATGTGCATTACTACATGAAAAGTCTCTGACAATCTTTAGTAACCTGTGACAGTATTTTTGTTACAAGCAAGTAATCTCTACTAGTCTGTTGTTACACGTGAGCAGTAACTGACAGGCCTTTATTTCCAGCAAACAGTCTTTGTCAGGCTTTTATCACATGTTAGGGATCTTTGAATGTGTGTTGCTACATGTGAGATGTTAGTGACAGTTTTTTGTCACACGTGAATAGTAAAAGCAGATAGTCAGTCAGGTTGACTATCCTGTTACTGAAAAAACAAATGAAAACGTTTAAAATGTCCTTATTTACATTAAATGTCCTTATTCACCACTGTCAAATCATGTTTATAGTCAGTTTCATCCAACAACACGCTGCATATGCCACTTGATAGTAGGTGTGGGCCTTGCTCTTGCTTCCTCTAATAGGCCTCTCTGGCTATATATATATATATATATATATATATATATATATATATATATATATATATATATATATATATATATATATATACAGTATATACACACACACTGCTCAAAAAAAATTAAAGGAACACTTTTGAATCAGAACTCCTGGGATATTGATCTGGTCAGATAAGTAGCAGAGGGGGAGGGGTGTATACAGAGGGGGTTGTTAATCAGTTTCAGCTGCTCTGCTGTTAATTGAAATTAACAACAGGTGCACTGGATGGGCAACAATGAGACGACCTCCAAGACAGGAACGTTTTTTCAGGTGGAGATGTCTGACATTTTGTTTCCCTACTCATCTTTTCTGACTGTTTTTCACTAGTTTTGCATTTGACTAGGTTCAGTGTCACTACTGGTAGCATGAGGTGATACTTGGACCCTATAAAGTTTGCACAGGCAATCCAACTCCTCCAGGATGGCACATCAATACGTGTCATTGCCAGAGGGTTTGCTGTATCTCCCAGCACAGCCTCAAGAGCATGGAGGAGATTCCAGGAGACAGGCAGCTAATCTAGGAGAGCTGGACAGAGTTGTAGAAGGTCCTTAACCCATCAGCAGGACCGGTATCTGCTCCTTTGTACAAGAGCCCTACAAAATTACCTCCGGCAGGCCACTGGTGTGAATGTCTCTGACCAAACAATTAGAAACAGACTTCATGGGGGTGGCCTGAAGGCCCGACATCCTCTAGTGTGCGCTGTGTTCACTGCCGGACACTGTGGAGCTCAATTGGTCTGCCACTGGTGCCCCATGCTTTTCACAGATGAGAGCAGGTTCACCCTGAGCATATGTGACAGATGTGAAAAGGTCTGGAGAAGCAGCGGAGAACTTTATGCTGCCTGTAACATCGTTCAGCATGACCGGTTTGGTGGAGGGTCAGTGATGATCTGGGAAGGCATATCCATGGAGGGACGCACAGACCTCTACAGGCTACACAATGGCACCCTGACTGCCATTAGGTATCGGGATCAAATCCTTGAATCCATTGTCAGACCCTACGCTGATGGGTTCTGGGTTCCTCCTGGTGCACGACAATGCCCGGCCTTATGTGGCGGGAGCATGCAGCCAGTTCCTGGAGAATAAAGAAATTGATACCATTGAATGGTCCCCATGCTCACCTGACCTAAATCCAAAAGAACACCTCTGGGAGGAAATACCCCAGGACACACTCCGTCATCTCATTATGAGCATGCCCTGATGTTGTCAGACATGCATATAAGCACTTGGGGGCCATACAAACAACTGAGGACCATTTTGAGTTGTTGCAATGAAATTTCAGCAAAACTGACTAGCTTGCTGCTTAATTTTTTCACTTTGAATTCAGCCCTCTGTAGGTGGATAATTTTCATTTCCATCAAATGATGTGCCATCCTTTCATTCCTAACACATTGCCCAGTCCATATCAGTATAGATATCCAGCATAAGATCACCATCACCCCTAGACACAGTATAGAGGTAACTTAAATACGCCGATCCCAAATCTAACCAGCAGCTCCTCCGGGGGTAGCGCTACACACACACACATATATATATATATATATATATATATATATATATATATATATATATATATATAGATATATATCTATATATATATAGATATATATAGATATATACACATACACAGTATATTTACACACTATATTACCAAAAGTATTGGGACGCCTGCCTTTACACGCACATGAACTTTAATGGCCTCCCAGTCCTAGTCCATAGGGTTCAATATTGAGTTGGCCCACCCTTTGCAGCTATAACAGCTTCAACTCTTCTGGCAAGGCAGTCCACAAAGTTTAGGAGGGTGTCTATGGGAATGTTTGACCATTCTTCCAGAAGCGCATTTGTGAGGTCAGGTACTGATGTTGGACGAGAAGTCCTGACTTGCAGTTTCCACTCTAATTCATCCCAAAGATGTTCTATCTGGTTGAGGTAAGGAATCTGTGCAGGCTAGTCAAGTTCCTCCACCCCAAACTCACTTATCCATGTCTTTTATGGTCCTTGCTTTGTGCACTGGTCCAAATCATTTGGTGGAAGGGGGATTATGGTGTGGGGTTGTTTTTTTTTAGGGGTTGGGCTTGACCCCTTAGTTCCAGTGAAGGAAACTCTTAAGGTGTCAACCTACCTAGACATTATGGACAATTCTATGCTCCCAACCTTGTGGGAACAGTTTGGGGATGGCTCCTTCCTGTTGCAACATGACTGCGCACCAGTGCACAAACAAGGCCAATAAAGACATGGATGATCGAGTTCGGGGTGGAGGAACGTGACTGGCCTGCACAGGTCCTGACCTCAACCTGATTTGCCTTAGGTGGTAAGGCTAGTGGTGCCAAGGATGTCTGTTTTTGTTCCCTCCTTAATAGATATGAATGTGCCTTTCAAATTTCTTTTTCCTAAATACCAGCTCCCAAAACAGTATCAGGGGTCATTTACACTCAATGCATGTGTCAATATGCATTGACATACATGTTAGACAAGTTGAGATGTATTGTGTTTTTAAAAAATTGTATTGACTTAAATGGCAAAAAATAAGGTAAATGCACCCACAATCTAACACATTGCAATTTGAACATTGGAGACGAGCGGAGTATTTAGGTAAAATTGATAATGCCGCATAGGAGTCAATTCTGCTCTGACCAAAATCTCAGTTTCACTTATTGAGCTGCTTAGGTAAAATTTTCTTAAAGCAGAGTTCCGGCCACAATTTCACTTTTTAAATATAAATACCCCTGTAATACACAAGCTTAATGTATTCTAGTAAAGTTAGCCTGTAAACTAAGGTCCATTTTGTTAGGTTGTTACAGCATTTAGACACTTTATAAAATAGAAATTGACTGGGGCCATCTTAAGTGTGGGCATCATGAAGCCAGACTGTATGACTTCCTGGATTTCAGCCTTGCAGATCTAGCACATGCTCAGTGCTGCACAAGCAGTGTCAGATCAGGTTTCAGCACCTGTGCTGTCCAAGTCACATGATTCTTTGAGACTGGGGAGTGCACAGACTCCTGGAAAGTTACACCCACTACATTCCCAGGAGTATGTGCGGTGTAGGTTAGGAAGCATTAAACACCTAGGTGCAGGAAGTGGGAAGATTAACTATTCTGCCTAGCAACAACACTTTGAAGGCATCTAAAAAAAAAAAAAAATTCGTAAAGGACTAATGACATTTTTTTAAAACTACTGATGTAATGTTATATTTATGGGTGGAACTCCACTTCAAACATAAAAAAATCTACTTAGTAAGTGTGCTTCTTATGACTGGAGGTATATTTAGGGTAGTTGAATATATATTTAATTAATGATGGTACATGGGCAGGATAGCATTGCACAACAGCTTCATTTTCAGACGAGCTTCACAATTTATAAAAACATATTTTCATTCTGAGCAGCGCATTCAGGAAAAAAAGCAGAAACAAATAAGCAGCTATTCACTTTACATATTTATTGCTGATTGTTTGTCTTGCCTGCAGTTCTCCGTGAAGGATGCTGAAACCAATTTTTGGCTGCGGCAGAGAATAGCGATGGCTTAACTAGAACATATGAGACATTTTTACATAGAAGGCGATTATAAACTTGATCAGAACCATCATCGAATAATAAAGTGCCATCCACAGAATTTGTTTTGCAGCTGTTGCCGTCTTGTTTATTTAATACGAAATATGGAGCCAGACATGTATGGAATGCAGGAATTAAATTGCACAAGGAGCGAGTGCGATTCGCTGTTAGCTCAGACAGTTGCTACATATATTACTTTACCAGAAAGACAATGATTATTATCACTAGAATACTACTGTTAGCTGAAAGGGTTAGTGGTAACGTAGTCTTTCCCTTAAAGCTGGGCTGCTTGCTTCCTGCCTTGACCTGCTATAGAATTCTCTGCATTCCACAAAGCTGATATTTAAAAAGCTACCCTTTTGTTAAAACCCTGGAGGCTGAAAAGAGTTCGTAAGGCACAGAAGGGGCAGAGAAAAATGGCAGCCATTGATGAACATACCCACCAGGCAACAGAGAAAAAGATTTAGGTCCTGACAATATGCACAGAGTTCTCTGTGATAATTTATCAGTTAATATGGTCCTAGCATCCAATAGATCTTTCTCACGTTAAAGTGGACCTTGCACTAAAATATCACTGTCTGCTTATTTAGCTAGGCCCCCTGCCCCATCTGAAAATGCTTCAAAAAAGGTTGACGTGTGATACTTTAATATTGTATTTTCACCCAGGGAACTAAGGAAAGAGTGATGACGGCATCCTAAGTAGTCAAAATCTTGTGTGAAGGCACTCCTGCACTGTGCTGTAGAATCATTGCAAAAGATTTGGGGTAGGAAATGGAGCCTGAAGGATTGCTGATATCACCCACTGCAGTACTGAAGCTGAGGGTAAGGTAAGTATTTTAACTAACATTTTTCCCCACACATGTTTTTTTTCTTATGTGTTTATTTATTCTGAGTATGGGTTTTTAGTAATTAAGGAGACCTTGCATGGAGTGCAAAGTCTTTTTTTAATTTAATGCATGCTTAGTAATGTGCAAACCTAACTCTGACCAAGTTGACTCTACATCTATCCCTCTGGGGTACACTAGGATGGGACCGGTCACGTACCCAGCATATGTTACCTATCGACGGATACCTGATCTAATCAGTGTAACTGATCCAGTTTAGGCCATAACTCAACAGTCCAGGCACTGGACTTGAATCTAGCCCATCAACCCCCTGATCCATTTCCAGAAGACTGGTAGCCGGAGCACAACGGGGGGAGGACGGGAGGAGACGTTCTGCGCGCAGTTTACCCGAAACTGTGTGCAAATACCTGTCTTTAGACAGGTATCTGCACCCCCCTCCCCCTGAAAGGTGTCAAATGTGACACCGGAGGGGGGGAGGGTTCCGATCAGCGTGAGTTCCACTTTAGGGTGGAGCTCCGCTTTAAAGACAAACAAGTCCGTAGAGAGATTGCTGCGAGATCTCAACACTCAAGGAGAACCGCGCGTGAGTCCTGTAACCCCTAGGCATGTGCATTAGTTTTCCTCCGAATGCATTTTCGTCCGAATTTCGGATATTTTCGTTATCATTTTAACAAATGAACACGCAGAATCCGAAATCTGAAAGATCCGACATAAAAATTGCTTTATTTTCGCTACAACAGTTTGATATAGATAGGAGATTCGACATGACACTGACAATAGCAATCTGTGTCTATCGAACCTGTGGTCAAATGTGCCTAACCTAACTCTATTAGTTCAAGATTATTCTACATAGAGAGATTTGACATAGAGAGAAAAGATTAGACATTATAGAGACAGTGTTGGGGTAGACCATTCAACATGAACGATGGAGATTCGACAGTGAAAAACATACAAACGTTCAATCTGTCATTGAAGGCTTATGGTGTCTGTTGAAAGAAGATTAGACGGAGAAGCTAAACTTTACGACGCCACAATCGTATATTTCCGGTCAAATGCTCGGCCGGTAGGCTATAGAAGAATTAGAATGTTGGTTGACTAGTAATAATTTATAAATATAATTTTTACTAGTGTCATACAACATTAGAATTCTTCTATAGCTTGTAGGCAGAACATTCAACCGGAAATGTACGATTGCAGCGTCGTACAGTTTAGCTGCTCCGTCGAATCTTCTTAGAACATTCGACAATATCCATAAGCCTTTAATGACAGATTCGACCTTAATTAATTCGGATTTTCGGACTAATGCATTTTTTAACGAAACAAAATAAATAAAAACGAATTTCGAGAGTAACTAAATTTAATTTATTTTTGAGACGAAAACAAAATTCCAAAACAAAATATTTCAGTGTGCACATGTCTAGTAACCCCCAACGGGATGTAGTCACAATTATGAGTGCTCAACAGCATGTGCAAGCCTGACTGACTACTCCCCACTTCCCCCCCAAAAGGAAAGCATGCACACTAGGTCTCCTGCCTACATGGTGGATATGGAATTTATCTGCCTACACTATATAAAAGGATTCCCCTCAATGGTCAGATTCTCTTTTACCCTTAAGGAGCCGACTCTCTATCTTACAGTCTCCTACAATGGCACTTAGTGGGAGAACAGGGACACCATACAAGGCACATCTGTGCCCCTCCATTAAATTTTCTTTGCTTTGTGTATTGACATTTGTTCCTGTATATGAAATCATGACAGCTGAAGTGGTAGAGAAGATTCTGGAATTTCCAAACCCATAGCCAGATGTAAAATCATAGCTAAGTTTGTAAGCAGGTGGAGGGTGGATGTTAAATGTTTAGATTTTACTAAAACATTCTACTGTATTTCATTTGAGGTTCGTGGTTAGATTTCTGTGTTAGAATATTGCACTATTTAGTTGAACTTGCCTTGTTGAGGTGATACTTCCTGTGAGGTAAGAGTTAACACTGCTTGTCAGGTTTTCCCAGGCTTTTTGGAGAACTACTGGCCTCTGCTGGGGCAAACACTTATATAAAAAGGGAGGGAACCACCTTTTGGGGCTGTCATAGTTAGTACGACTGTCAGAAGCATGGTTCTAGTTTGCATGGCTCCCCCCGCCAGAACAGCCCGGTTTGCGCTCTCGGCCATCAGCTGAAAATTTTGATCAGGAGTCGGTTGGCTGCTGGTTTTCCAGCATGCTTAACAGCAACTATATTCTCCTGTGCAATGTTGTGATGGTGCAAATCGGAAAAGGATTTAACATTCACAGGTGGATATTTCTGCACAGCCTTGCTGCCCTCTAGGACTGGGATTGTCCTCATAACACTGTGGAAAATAGATAAAAACAGAGAGCGCACTGGCCTAGTGCATTATCCAACATAGATTTATTAAAAATAATTAAAATAAAGCTCTGATAAAGAAGGGTTACCTTCGAAACACGTCAGCTGGCAGGGGCCTGGTGAGGTCCTCCTTGAGCTAGAGGCTTTGACAAAGTTGGGAGTTTGTAGCCAGTTGCAGTGGCTTCATGAGCAAGCTTACTACCTACACTTGTGAGCAGATTTATTTTATTTTAATTATCTTCAATAAATCTATGTTGGATAATGCACTGGGCCAGTGCACCCTCAGTTTTTATCTATTTTCAGCATGCTTGCCTGACAGAAGCAAGGCAAACGGCCAACTTCTGTCGGATTAGCTGATATACACATGGGCCAAATGTCGACCGTTTTTCTTCAACCGGCCAATGTCACCCAGCATTCGGCCTGTGTGTACAGGGCTTAAGGCATGATAGTGCAATTGGCCTTTTTGGTCACTTTTGGCTAGATTGGGCAATAGGTTCACATATAATGAATGAATGAATGAATGAATGAATGATACCACTGCCAAATAACGATTGAGAGCCAACTGCAGTTGAGCTTTTCTTTACTGCCTGCCCCCCTTGCCATAGAAAGACACTGCAAGATCAGCCGAGCCAAACCTGCAGAACCTTTGTCCTGTTCAGTGAATGGTCTACCAGCACATCTGATCACTAAAAATAGCCAGCCATAATGCTCATCATTCAAACCTGCTTGTATCAGGCAATGATCATCCTAAACCTATGAAGCCTTGTACACACGATCAGTCCATCCGATGAGAACGGTCTGAAGGACCGTTGTAATCGGTTAACCGATGAAGCTGACTGATGGTCCGTCGCGCCCACACACCATCGGTTAAATAATTTGATTGTGTCAGAACGCGGTGACGTAAAACACAACGATGTGCTGAAAAAAACGAAGTTCAATGCTTCCAAGCATGCGTCGACTTGATTCTGAGCATGCGCGGGTTTTTAACCGATGGTTGTGCCTACTAACGATCGGTTTTGACCTATCGGTTAGGAATCCATCGGTTAAATTTAAAGCAAGTTGGCTTTTTTTTAACCGATGGTTAAATAACCTATGGGGCCCACACACGATCGGTTTTGACCGATAAAAACGGTCCATCAGACCATTGACCTCTGGTTAACCAATCGTGTGTACGAGACCTAATACTCTTCAAACATATGGCTTTGCAGTGTTATGACCTTAGATAGTTAACTTTAGAAAAGTTATTCAGACTGACACGTCGCCTCATTTGTCTCCAAGGGGTACTTCCATGGAGATGAGCTGAACTCGTAAATAGAGGAAATATTCATACAAACACTGATTCATCCCGCATTGAAAATTTCCTTGGACTAACTTACAAGCATGAAACAGGAGAATAGGCATTTTGGTGTTGAGTAAAGATAATGGCATGTCACCCCAGGACAGGAATGAGACTTCTTTGCACACGAAAAAGCCCATCTCACCATGCTAATAATTAGCTAGCCTGGGGCCAGAGTGGAGCTAGGGAAAGGGATCTTCAAAAGACCAAGATGAATTGTGAGCTGGGGTGGGGAGTGAAAAAGTCAGGGCTGGAGGGAGGAAAGTTTAAATGTACACATAAAAGATAAGAAGTGCATTGGCTTTTGTACCTACTGCTGTATTATATATATAATGACCTGAAAAGAGCCTAATTAGCTGCCTAAATGACTCCCACCATGCATATTTTGTAGTGCAATGGGCACATCTGTTTGGAGAGTATCTTACCATTGTTCTTTTAATTCAGTACAGAAGAAGCTTTTCTTTCAGTGTATCTATCGTGTTTACCCAAAAATAAGACCAGGTCTTATATTCATTTTGGCTACAAAAAACACACTCGTACTTATTTTCAGGGATCTCTTATTTTTTGGTAAGTACAATGATGATCTTAAAGTGGTTGTAACTGTAAAAAAATATAAAAAATACCCTGATCCTTTAAATCATGATAGACATCACAGTGCTTGTGCTGTGTCATTTACCCCTCTCTATGTTCCAAAAAACCTGAAATAAAATATTTCTTCTCTTTACCTCTCCCCTGTCAGCTCAGGAGTCAGCATTATGATATTCTGTAATCCTAAAAATAAACCCGGGTTAAAGTCATGGAAAAATTATGTAATCTGTTTTGTAAAAAGATTATATAATGTCCAGTGTGTCTCCTTTTGTAACTTTATTGTGAAAAATACCTTATTTACAGTGTCACTGAGCACTCACGTGGCCCGCCAGAGCTCTTCTTCCCCGCTCCAAATACTGCAGAGGGAGAGGCCAAGAGCCACACTCCGAGCACTGCAAAAGTAGGATCCGCTGATGTCAGCTGGGAGGAGAGGAGAGGAGAAAATCTCTGGTGGGTCATGTGAGTGCCCAGTTGCGCTGTAAATAAGGTATTTATCACAATAAAGTTACAAAAGGAGACACGCTGCACATTAATAATCTTTTCAGAAAACGGATTACATGTTTTTTTATAAGGATTTTAACTAAGGCTTATTTTCGGGGTAGGGCTTTTATTGTAGCCACCCCCAGCCGAAGTTCTATTGAACGGAACGCGTCAGGTTTCATGCTTGCTACTGCTCCCTATTTTATGTAATCACTTTTACTTGTATTCATCAAATGGTGATTGTACTTTTGTATCATATTTTTATGAAATTTTGGTAATTTTTGACCTACGCCATGTGGAGGCTTTTCTTTTTCTCTTTTGTTTTCAACAACCATTTTTGCCCACTGTTTGTGGTCCGATCACCTTGAGAGGTGGTAGACCAGCACTGGATTCCTGTACATCACGGAGCTGCAGGAAGGGAGAGTCACCGGGTTGGCCGTCCCGATATCGTCTGGAGGAGTGTGGAGTCCATTCTCGATGATTACAGGAGGAAACCGTGACTACAATACAAATGCCCTTACCTTTGCCTGCTTGACTCACCACTAATCGGTGGGTGAGTCCACAACCCATGGTAAAAGTATCTACCCCTTCCCCAGGTGGTGGAATCACAGCCCTTTATTGGTGATATATTACTGAATCCCATGAATCATCTTTTTTCACATACATGTTTTAAGAGACAACTATTGGTGTCCCATCTTACACTGGGTTTGGAAATACCATACTGTGATGAGTGAATCACTCGTAATTCCTAGTTCCTAATTTCAGCATATGCACATCCTTCATTGGACTTTTCTTTGCACATTGTGTCACTATATTTTTTTGGACTTTCATACAGTTATCAGTTTTGTTTGATTTCTATGAGTTTTGTGCACAATTGGTGTTTATATCATGTCCTACTGACACACATTATCCAAGCCATTCCCAAATCATTCAATCAGGTTAGCTTAACAAGATCACTTTAGCCTTATTTTGCCATTTTAATACTGTCTTTCCCAAGTTTCCTGCCTGATCCAAACAGTTTTGAAATGGACAGGGCTAAACATCTGGTTTCAGAGTAACTACACAACCTAATATATGTGGTTTTTGTACCACTTTGCTCTCTGTGTTCTCTGAAAAAAATTGCAAGGGTATCAAACAGGGGCGTCGGGAGGGGGGGGGGGGGCTGGAGCCCCAAATGGGTCGCCGAAAACCCCTGAGTCTCAGGCAACAACCATTGCATGAGGTAACTCATTGTA
This sequence comes from Rana temporaria, assembly GCF_905171775.1. Classification (NCBI taxonomy): domain Eukaryota; kingdom Metazoa; phylum Chordata; class Amphibia; order Anura; family Ranidae; genus Rana; species Rana temporaria. The sequence continues at coordinate 334,082,760 of NC_053491.1, forward strand.
TGTATGTCAGGTAGGTCAGTGTATGTAGGTAAGTGTATGTATGTCAGGTACGTCAGAGTATGTATGTCAGGTAGGTCAGAGTATGTATGTCAGGTAGGTCAGAGTATGTATGTTTGATGTATGTATGCCAGTGTATGTAGGTCAGTGTATGTATGTCAGATAGTTCAGTGTATGTCAAGTAGGTCAGTGTATGTGTGTCAGGTAGGTCACACAACCCCACCGCCCAGCCAAAAACCTCCACACCACTTCCTGCACCCCCCGGTACCAGCCTCGGACTTCAGACTGAAGCTCCTGGTCTTTTTGCCACCTAGCAACGCCCCTGGTATCAAACCTAAGAACTTTGCAATTCTTCAGGTTTAAATAGGGCTGCAGGTGCTAAAAGTTTTCCAGCATGTTACTTCTACGGAAGTCAAACAACCAACTCCTGTCTGGCAGGGACAGCAACACAATGATCAAAATATTTTCATCCCCTGCTGAACCTGTAGGTGGCGTGCAACGTAGTAATATTTTACGCAGTTAGGTGCAATGGAGTACCTGTATTGAAATGGCACAGCAATAGTTCACAACAAACCTGGTGGTAAGGCTGCCCAACCGGGAACACTCATGGTTCCAGTAATGTGAATAGAGCAGGTATCAGCTGAATTGACAGCATCTGTAAAGAGATCAGAGTGGAGCCTGGCCATCTAGTTCCCAAGATGGATGTTGTCCAAGCAGTTGTGCACTCGCACTTTCCCTCCTTGGCAGGAATCTTTCCCTTACTGCTAGTACTGTCCCTATCAGGCGGGATATCCCTTCCTACTATACCAACTCACGAAATGCGTGCCAAACCCGGGAGCCAGGGCCTTATATAGGCTCTGCCTGACCCAAGATGGCTGCTAGAGTCACATGGGGCGGCAGCAAACCAAAAGAATAGCTTTCTCACTGGCCCAGGAGACAATAGAGGAAGCTTGCCTCCCTCTCCAACAACAGTGCCACTGCGGAATAGTGCCACCCGCAGTGGAGAAAGTAGACTGCACCTGCCTAAAAACTAGCTGGTGGTGATTCCATATCTTAGGTCAGGGGTGCCCAACCAGTGGCCCGGGGGCCACATGTGGCCCGCGGAGCACTCTGATGTGGCCCGTGACTTCCTGCTCTGGGATGGAATAGAATAGAATACTGTTTTTAAAGGTCAGTTTATTACTAAAATCACAGTGTATACATGGGCATATGTGTTCTGCAGTGGTTATTGGGCTGCTTTTAAACTAATCCATGGGTTACCTGCACTGAGCCATAGACTTCTGTTATTACCTGCAAGTTTGGTGAGCTTTCTGAAAGTGCACCAAACCTGAAGAATATAATAGAAGTCTATTGCAAAGTGCAGAAAAGCCAAGGGTACACTGCGTTGCACAGTCCGACCCAATTGGACCCTCAGTTCACCTCTAAGGGGCAGATGTAAACCGACTTGTGTCCTCCAATCCGATTCGGCTGTGTCCGTGTCCGCTCTGCATATGCAGAGCGGACATTGACCTGCCATCCACCCGCTCCACTGATTGTGGCCCGCGACCAGTTACCAAGTCGCTTAAGTGGCCCTCGCTCTTCAAAAGGTTGGGCACCCTTGTCTTAGGTCATGGGTCTTCAAACTATGGCCCTCCAGTTGTTCAGGAACTACAATTCCCATCATGTCTAGTCCATGTCTGTGGATGTCAGAGTTTTACAATGCCTCATGGGATGTGTAGTTCCGCAACAGCTGGAGGTAGTTTGAGGATCCCTGTCTTAGGTGGAAGGCATGTACACTACAACAAATGCTATTGTTCTGCCTTGAGAAAAGCAGATGTGGAAGCATCTGCATGTCCTGCCGTCCAGCGCCCTCCTCATCTGCAATGACATACGTTTGGTAAGTTGGCATTCCAGAGACAAAAAAAGGAAAACGGAGGGCGCACCGACCTAGTGTGATACTGATTGGTGGATTTTATTAAAATAGTAAAAACAAATCATAATACTCACAAAGGGAGTGTTAAAAACAGGCCTTGAGTAACAATGCAGCAAAGAACCAACACCATCGGCATAACACGATAATTGTTTCGATCCGTGACCGTGGCTAGGGCTGACGCGTTTCAGGGGAGAACCCCTTTCCTCAGAGCTAAGTGGTCTGCAGTCACCTTTTCTTCAAACACTTTTCCAAAAAATACTGGAGCGCAGGAGATTTGTCTTTAAGTTGGCATTCCAACCATACCTGTACCTCTAAACTAAAGCCTATGGGAAATCTTATGCTAGTCATGCACTGAATGAAATTCAAACAGTCCAGCAGGGTGTGTGGGCTCCTCCGCTTAACAAAAGTCGAATGTTTTGAATGTTTAATTGACTTATTTCTACAGGACATCAAAAATGTTTCCATTTATCAGCAGCTGCATCCGATTAGCTGCAGCCACTGATGAGTGTATTTTGACAACAGCGTATGTCACTGTGAGAATACAATATCCTGGGGGGGAGGGGGAGTCTTCCATCTATTTCATTTGTGTGGAGGAAGGATTTTTCCATTAGGTCCGCTGGCTAAATGAATAAAAAAAAAAAAACTTCCATCTATGGCCAGCTTTAAGCTGGCTGTACACTGCTCAAATTGTAACCAATTCCTGTATTCAGCTAAAATTCAAGCAATAGGTGGCCCTGCTGACACCAACCTGACAAACTTTGATTGAGAAATTGAAGAAACCAGGTGGAAAAAAGTTAGCCATGCAGTTACTGCAGCCATTCCAGTTGCAGCCAGTGTTTGAGTATCGTGTCGCTCATGCCTGAATTACCCAATAGAAATGGAAAGAAGTATTTGGACTGCCGTACTTCCGAAAAAAAAAACGTTTGCTTGCCTTTATTGGTAAAAATAGGATAAAAAGCACTACAAGCCACAGCAAAAATAGGACTCACAGCTGACGTGTTTCGCACTAATGCTTAGTGCTTAGTCATATGACTAAGCATTAGTGCGAAACGTCTCAGCTGTGTGTCCTATTTTTGCTGTGGCTTGTAGTGCTTTTTATCCTATTTTTACTGCAGCACTGCCCCCGAAGGGGCTGCTGGTTTGTTTTGGGTGGCATGTTACCTCGTGTTTCTCTGATGTCTAGCGGTGATTGGTAAAAGTTGTAGTAATGGAATGTCTTTTTCTGTGCTCTTTATTACCCAGCCGGGTAAAAACAATAAAACTTGGTGAAGAATAGAAGTTCAGAAGAAATGAAGATAGCGGATCCAGATGTCAGTAATAGGGAAACAGTCCTTCTCCCACGTTTAATTTCTCCTTCAGCACTCCAGCCTGAGTGAGTATAGCACACCTGGACAGGCCTCTCTCACCAGCCTGGCAGCCAGAATGTCACTCGAACCTTAGGAAAAAAGTCTCTGCCACAGACCCTTCTGGTAAATGAACAGCGGAGATAATCCTCCTTAGCAGACTTGGCACCTGGATCTCCTTTTGGTAGTTTTGAATTAGGGTACCGACTGATAAGCGGCCAACGTCCAGCCCCTCAGTGTCCAGTTCCCCTGGTCCCCAATGGATAGTCAGGGCCCTATCGGAACACCAGCATCTCTTGGCACCCCTCAGGCAGACTGTCCACCGCACGGCCTCCTCCAACTGGACGGACGACCCAGGACCTTCTTAGATGGGACCCAGTCAATTACTGAGTCCCCAAGCGGGAGATCAATTTCTCAGGGCCAACGTGGTCCCGAAGCCAGGATCCTTGCATTGCACGCGCAACCCCGGCCCAGAATGCCATTCGCCAGGGCGGTGTGGAGTGGCTACCCTAAAGGCCACACGAGGAGAGACACAGAAAAATGGCGTCTGCCTCATAAATACTCTCTCCCAGCATGCACTGCGAGGCCAAACCTTCCTGATAGGCTGCTGGGCAAGAGCACCCAATCTTTGACTCCACTGTTGCCACCTGTCGCCCTGGGGTGAGATCAGCACCCCAGAAACAACAGAATGGACCCACAGCACAGCCAAAGCTGAGACAGAGACCCAAATTTGAACAAATCAACATGGTCAGAGTTGACTAACTCTCCGACCCCCTCAATTACCAATAAAGGCAACCAAAAGTTTTTTTTCGGAAGTGTGGCTGCCCAATTACTTCTTTCCATTTCTTCTCTCTGCATTGCCAGCACCTGTGGCTTCTGAGAGGAGACTAATTACCAAGCATATTCACCTGGAGCAGTTACTCCCTTTTCCTATCTGAATTGCCCAATACATAGCAGAATTTCAGGAATACATACTAGTGATGTAATGTGATCATACCATGCATTCACTGAGGGCCAAATTCTGCTTGCAGCTGGTGAACTTCTAAATAATGTCAGGTTAGTCTAAATAAAGATTACTAATGTATACTTACAGAAAATGCTGACCACAAGTATCTACATGTGATTAGCAAAATGCTTAGTAAGAAGCACAGGCATGTGTCTTGAGTTGGGATGAGTGGAGTCATTTTATCAAAACTGATTTTGCTGTGAAATGTCACAGAAATGGAAACTCTGAATTTGGGTTATCAAGCAATGCAGCTCTAAGTTTACTCTTTATTTAGAGGGTGTTTATTTTTGAGGGGGTTGGTTTAGTTAGTGTGATTTATCTTATTTATATTCATTGTATTTGTGTGTTTATTTTTTTTATTGCTTTTTCATGTGTACGTCATGGATATTTGTGTACTGCTGCTTTGGGGCCCATTCAAACATATCCATTGTGGTACATCGCTGCTTTCTTTACCAACACAGGGCTCTCTTCTGTCATTCGCTCAACTGATTAGCAGGTTCCAGCCATAAATCATTGGCAGGGGCCGCTGATTGGTTTGTGTGGTAGTGAAAGACAGCACAGCTGGTGCAGTGTGCATGCCCCCTACCCAGAACTACAATCATCACTACGTGATCCCGAACAATCCATGTACGTGATCCAGGTCAAATTACAGGCATTCCAAGCAATGTCTTGCCCATCTTTGGTGAGATACTGGGGTGGAATACTACATGAAAAGGATTGCTGGAATGGGAAATTGGCTGCTCATGGACAATACCAAACTGCTCCTCGGGTTTGGAGGAAATCTGGATTGCGGCATTGGCTTATGCTGCATCTCATGGACTGGGTCACACGCTTGTATGACTTATGTACAAAGGGGTATAGGTGAAATGGGGGAGCTAATAGGAATTTAGGTGTTTAAAAGCATAGTTATACCTAGATATCCATTATGAGAGAAAAAGGTGGCCTTTATTGACCTATTCTCCTGTAAAATACAAGCTACCTGGCTGTTATGCTGACCTTCATTCTTTACTACTGTTTTTTGTAATTCCTTTATTTAACCATAAGTTGCATTATACAAACCAAGACAGAGGTGTTGCATGATACAATTATGTACAGGTAAGTAGGCTGATATCATGTACATCAGTGGTCATAAACTCTGTCCTCAAGGCCCACTAACAGGCCAGGTTTTATGTATTACCTTGGGGAGATGCAGACTAGAATACTGCATTTACTGAGCAGCAAATGATTCCCCTGCAGTGTTGCCAACCATCCGTAGATTTACGGACAGCCAGTAAAAACAGGGCACTTTTCTCCTGTCCATGAAAGTCAGTGGCAGGAGAAAAGTGCCAGTAAAAATCTCAGCGACCGGAATTTGGTGAGAACATATGACCCTCCCCCTAAGCCGAGCCTTCCTGCTAAGCCCAGCCCACCTGCCGTGCCACGCAACCAATGATGTGTCAGGCAGGGTTTGAGCGGGCGGATTTGAGGAGCCATGTGGTGGAGTGGACAGAGCAGCTGAAGCTGGCACGTATGGGAGTCGGTCGCTGCGCGTACTTGGCCTGGACCGGACCGGACTGGTGCAAGTTAACGGACCCCTGCCTTGCTGAGGCTGACTGAGCCTGGTGGTGTGGTGAGTGCACTCTCAGTTTCAGAGAAAAACTGAGACAAGCAGCCCGATGATATATCTGATGGTGGCAGGGGTCAGGGGATGATGTCTGATGGTGACAAACAGAGGATGATATGTCTGATGGTGACAGGGTGTAATATGTCTGATGGTGACAGGGGGTAATATGTCTGATGGTGACGGGGGTGATATGATGGTGACAGGGGGTAATATGATGGTGACAGAGAGTAATATGATGGTGACGGGGGTAATATGATGGTGACAGGGGGTAATATGTCTGATGGTGACAGGGGGTGATATGTCTGATGGTGACAGGGGGTAATATGTCTGATGGTGACAGACAAGGTGATATATCTGATGGTGACAAACAGGGGATGATAAATCTGATGGTGGCAGGGGGTGATATGTCTGATGGTGGCAGGGGGTGATATGTTTGATGGTGGCAGGGGGTGATATGTCTGATGGTGGCATGGGGTGATATGTGTGATGGTGGCAGGGGGCGATATATCTGATGGTGGCAGGGGGTGATATGTGTGATGGTGGCAGGGGGTGATATATCTGATGGTGGCAGGGGGTGATATGTCTGATGGCACTAGGCTCCACTAATTAATTCTGTCCAGTGTGCATGGAGCAGTCTCCTGTCTGCCCCGCCCCCTCTGTGTGTCGGTTCTTCTCCCATAGGCGGTGTAATGAGAGGATTCTGAGTTGGCCGGAGCTGCTGCCAATCATCCCGTGCACTCCCAGAAATTTTCTCTGAGTGCCACCCTTCAAGTAAACAAAGATGCCACGTATGCCCCGCCCCCTGTAAAGTGCTTCTGCTCCCAGCGTGCCCGAGAAACAGGGATCTAATGGACAAGTACTGATTTATGGGGACACCTGCTGTGGGGGGGCTCTGATGGGGGACACCTGCTGTGGGGGGGCTCTGATGGGGGACACCTGCTGGGGGGGCTTTGATGGGGGACACCTGCTGGGAGGCTCTGATGGGGGACACCTGCTGTGGGGGGCTCTGATGGGGGACACCTGCTGGGGGGCACTCTGATGGGGGACACCTGCTGGGGGGGCTCTGATGGGGGACACTAATGAAGACTTCTTAGGAGAACATCTCTGTGTTTCAGTCATAGCTATAGAAACGTGTAAAGGGGAGGAGTTAGTAAGATGACTACGCCCATGTGGGGGCGCCAGAAATATTTCTACACCCAGGCATCTGTGACCCTAGGATCGGCCCTACTCTTGACATCTAATTTAAGGGGAGGGGATTTTCTGGACATCTAATATTACAGATGCAACCTGCCCTTTTGAGGGCAATCTTAATGCTGATGCGTCCTACGATGAAATTGAATTTGACACCCTTGCTATATAGCATAATGTGGAAATTTAGAATAAATCCATGTGGTATACAGTGGAACTTTGGATTACGAGCATAATCCGTTCCAGGAGAATGCTTGTAATCCAAAGCACTCTCATATCAAAGCGAGTTTCCCTAATGAAGTCAATGGAAACTAAGCTAATTCATTCCGCATTGACTTCTTTGGCATGCAATACCGCATGTGGCCAGAGGTGGGGGAGGGCCGGAGAAAACCATTCCGAGTGTCACCGACGACCCCGCACCTCTTGCCAAATGCGGTACTGAAAACAAAAAAAGCTGCTCGTCTTTCAAAATGTTCGTTAATCGCGTTACTCCTAAACCAAGGTTCCACTGTATTATTATACAGAGTAGTATCTATAGAGGGAGCAGTAATAGTCAAACAGACACAATTGTTCAACAGCGATTATCATACTGAAATTACAAAAATGGGTTCAGCTCATCCAAAGTATGACCACAGAGCTACAAAAGATACATGGCAACGTGTAGAAGATAAAAAATAAACCTTGTAACCTTCCTTAGGGCCCCCTACAACTCTGCGCCTTCTTGTGATTCACCATGGAATCACTTGGTGGGTAAAGTGTTACAACATAGCAAGTAAAATAACAGATTTATGGATAAGAAGGAAAACACCCCTACTATAGACTTAGGTGGAGAGAGAGAAAAAAAGCAGACAGAAAAAAGAAAGAGGAGAGAAAGAGTTGAAGAGTGGATCTCAGGGAAAACCACACATCCCGAGGCCATACTATGATATAACCTTATGAAAGTAATACAAATCTGCCAAATCTCACAGGAAGATAGAATTCAACCAAGAAAGACCAGATACTCTTGAATTTCCAGACTGTATTGCCGCGTACACACCATCGTTTTCTGCGATGGAAAAATGCGACGCTTTATGTGCTTTAAAAAAACGTCATTTTTCAAACTTCAATTTGAACAACGACGTAGCATACACACCATCGCTTTTTCACAACGCTCTAGCACAGCGCAGTTCCGTCAATCACGCACGACGTCACTATAAAGGGTCGTTTCCATGCGGAAGACGGCCTCTTTTGCTGATATCGTGTTGCTGCGTGTTAGTAAAAGTTTGGTGAGATACGATTCGTGATTTTCAGTGACTGTGCTTTAAATTTCGTTTTCTGTCGTACAGTTTGTCTATTTGTTGTCGGATCTGTGATACAGTGCTTGTACTAAGGACGTATTTGTTTAGGCATTACGTTTGGTGTGCACGGTGCTGTTTAGCAGGTCGTTCTTCAAAGGCCATTCTTTACTTCAGGGTGTAATTTTTAGTCTGATCTGATTTGACGACCGTTTTCTAGCCATGTTGCGGGTACGAACTCGTCGCCGAGATCGTGCTGTGCTTGTTGTTAGGATGTGTGCTGCATCCCAGCGACGGTCCATGAACAGGGTGAGGAGGAGGTTGTGGACCAAGAACTGGTTGCTACGCAGGGACCAGTTCTCTCATATGCCTCTGCTGCGGGAGATCCGAGAAAATAACCCTGATGATTTCAGGAATTTTCTTAGGATGTCTGACCCCGTATTTCAGCAGCTTTTGGCTTTGGTGTCGCCATATATCACCAGGCAGGACACCGTTATGCGGGAAGCCATCACTGCTGAGCAGAGGCTAGTTGCTACGTTGCGCTACCTTGCAACAGGGAGAAGTCTGCAGGACTTGAAGTTCTCGACGGGCATCTCCCCCCAGGCTCTGGGCCTCATAATCCCTGAGACCTGTTCGGCCATCATTCAGGTTCTTCAGGAGGACTATGTTAAGGTAAGTGGTGTTCTTTCAATGGTCAAACTAATTCCCAAAAAAAAAAAAAAAAAAATACTTTTCTAATATGCTCAGAATGCTCACTTTGTCTCTATGTATGCTGTTCTACACAATTAGTAAAGCCCTACATGTTTATTTAATTTAGCCAACCTGTCCATCATTCTATGTTGTGGGCAAACCCACCTAGCATAGTCCCTATATTCCCGTTTATTTGTGGCCTCCATTGTAGTGCTGCATTTTGTGTGTCCCTATATCCCCGTTTATTTGTGGCCTCCATTGTAGTGCTGCATTTTGTGTGTCCCTATATCCCCGTTTATTTGTGGCCTCCATTGTAGTGCTGCATTTTGTGTGTCCCTATATCCCCGTTTATTTGTGGCCTCCATTGTCCAAACCCCCCCCCCCTAGATTTTTGAAATACATACTAATTATTTTTCTTATTTAGATATTTTTTGGGGTGTTGTTTCTCATCTCATCTTGAGCCCCACTCCCCCTAAATATATTTTTTTCAACATCAGAGGGGGGTGATTAATATGCTTAATTGTTCACATGTTATTTTTTAATACTAACCTTTTTTGTGGAATTGTTGGTGGGATCCCTTGTAATTTTAGCTATATTCTGTTTAAAATCTTTGTTCTAATGTTTTTTATTTTTTCTTTCTATCCAGTTCCCCACCACGCCACAGGAATGGCAGACTGTGGCAGCGGACTTCTCCCAGCGTTGGAACTTTCCGAACTGTGGAGGAGCCATTGATGGCAAGCACATCCGCATTGTGCCCCCACCCCATAGTGGATCCCATTTCTTCAATTACAAGGGGTTCCACAGCGTTGTTTTGATGGCGGTGGTCTCTGCAAATTACGAGTTTTTGTACGTGGATGTTGGGAAAAATGGCCGGATGTCGGACGGCGGTGTCTTTGCGGAGACGGAGTTCGCACAACGGCTTCGGTTGGAGGACCTAGGATTGCCACCTGCGGAGGAGAACGAAGAGGGTCTGCCCTTCGTGTTTGTAGCAGATGAGGCTTTTGGTTTGGGTCCCCACCTCATGAGGCCATTTCCCGTACGCACCCTCACCCATGAGAGGAGGGTTTTTAATTATCGGCTGGCCAGGGCAAGACGTGTGGTAGAGAATGCCTTTGGAATCATGGCCAGCCGATTCAGATTGTTTTTAACAGCAATAAACATGGCGGAATACAAGTGGAATTATATCATACTATCTTGTTGCATTTTGCACAATTTTTTGAAAAGAAATTCTCAAACGTACCTGACGGTATTGCCTGATGAGGCTGATCTTGTGGCTCCGGAGCCGGGACATCAGGCTAGCCATAGAGGCTTGGCCCCCCAAACCGCACGTGCAGTGCGTCAATCCTATGTGGACTATTTTATGGGGAGGGGGGCCATTGCAATGCCTGATCTTGTTTAAAAAAATAAATTTACTTTTTGTTTGATGAAACAGTGTTTATTTGTTTGATTTTAGTTATTTGTAAGTTTTGGGGGGTAATGTTTCTTTTTCGTAGGTTCTCATCCAGCCATGTGTTTGGGATGTACTAAATTCCCATGAGTGTTAAATCTTAATAACTCTACAAATATGCCTGAGTAATTGAATGAGTCTGCATTGATACCAATAACTACACACAAATTGTTTGGAGTCCAAAATGTTATTTATTTGTTACTTTTTTAGTTTTGATTAGTACAACAAATCAATATTTTTATTTTTTTGGTCTTTTTTGATTATTACAAAATATAATATTTTTTTTTTGTTTTTTTGGTCTTTTTTGATTATTACAAAATATAATATAATTATTTTATTTTTTTGGTCTTTTTTGATTATTACAAAATATAATATAATTTTTTTATTTTTTTGGTCTTTTTTGATTATTACAAAATATAATATAATTTTTTTATTTTTTTGGTCTTTTTTGATTATTACAACATATAATTTTTTATTATTTTTTTTTTTTTTTTAAATTCAAGGAAAAAAGAAAATACACCAAAAATTAAACCCTCCCCAAAACATTAATAAAATTTTTAAGCTGCCGTTCCAGCGTCTTTGCTTTGTGACGTATTTCACGGCAGGCCAGACGTATGTCCTCAACTTGGGCCCTGCAGGTGAGAACCTCGCCGATGAGGAGCTGGGCACTATACGTGTCCAGTCCCTGACCAGCCCGATTTCCTCCTGAAATGTGGAACCAAAACATGTGTTAAAAGATTGTATGCCTATATCTATATTCACAGAAAATGTGGTAGATGTTACTTTACCGGATGTTGAGGCAGGTTCCTCTTCCTCTACATCCCTCGGGGGTGTGGCTTGATTGGCTTGTGCCTCCTGCCTTTGTGCTTCATTGTGCCCTACAAGATTGAAGAAAGGGAAAACATGAGGTTCAACCATTTACGAGCGGCATGAAATGACACCCAAAAAATAAGAAATGCTAAACAAAAGGTCACTATTGTTGATTTTTAAACAATTATCAATAAAATAGACCAATATTTAATCCATTCACAAAGTAATGTCAAATCAGTTAACACAATTTTTAAGTTTAGATATGTAAGCTAAACAAGTCTCCCCTGGATCTGCTCACCCCTGTGTGTGACCCAACATAGGTTGTGATTGTGACAAACAATTGTGCTACTGAGTACACATGTTCAATAAAAAAAGGAGTAGCAAACGCTCCTTTTTGTGAATCTCAAGGTATTTACGTTTCTTCTAAAATAAGCTGAAACACATTTCCATCTATTCCAGAATTGAATACACCTTTTTTTTAAGCCCCAAAAATGTCACAACTTTCATATTTGTGTCGACTAATTGGTCATAGGAGTCGTCGTTCATTCGCCCACAATTCCTAAATTTACGATTTTTGTTCAGATACAGTGCTTCAACTCCCCTTTGCACATGCAAACTAGGCATGATGCCATTTCTCATTAATATGGTCTTGGATTATTGAAAGTCACCGAATGAACGACGACTACGACGACTGCATCATGCGTCCACATTCATAATATTCATTTTATGGTCAACCTGGCCCCAAAAAAAAAATGGCACAAAGAACACACCAAAATAATTAAATACACATGGAAAAAACTTACTTCTTCTTCGAATCACCTTATTAATTCTGTAAAGTTGGTGGGGTTCCCTTTTTTTTAAATCCGACCACCTTTTGCGCAGGTGCTCTCTGCTCCTGGTTTTCCCAAACTTCCGCTGGAGCCTACGGATGACCTTCTCCATAATTTTGGCTTTAACTTTATTGGGATGCATGTAGGGGCCATGCTTGGCATCATAGTCCTCCCTCCTCAATATGGTGACCATCTCCACCATTTCATTAAAGCTCATGTTGGAGGCTCTGCAGCGGAATCTGCGGCGTGTTTGGGCCTGGCCTGCCTCCTGGCTAGAGCTAGAATACACCTCCATGTTGTCCATCTTTTCTCACTCACCAAACGACAGAGAAGGGGCGTGGAAAGGACGATACCGAACGTCAGGGGCGGGGTGTCGTGCGGAGCGTCACGCGTGCGTAGTGTAAAAGGGATGGGACGTGTTTGGAAACGGCCTGCATAGTCTGTGGAAGAAGTCGTAATTCCCGATCTTTACTAACGACGAGACGTAAGTTTTTAATTCCGACTTTATTATAGTGAATAGGGAATGAGTTTGTGGGCTAGTTAGGGGAAGTAAGCTAGTGCCTTTAATTACATTATTGTTTTGGCTTCTGTTTCATGTGCAGAAAGAATGGATGCCTTCAAGGATGCGGACTTCCTGACAGAATTCATCCAAAAATGGAAGGAACATCCAGTTCTGTGGCAAACCAAAAGCACACTAAATAAAAACAAAGATGCCAGGGAGAAAGCTAGACAGAGCATGCTTGTTTTTTTGAAAACAAGGGTCCCCAACGCCACAACAGCCACTGTGAAAAATAAAATCAATTCCATCAGGGGCACCTACAGGGCCCAACGGGTCCAAGTCCTGGCCTCAATGAGGTCTGGGGCTGCAGCTGACTCCATATACAAACCAACTCTGTGGTACTATAGTCAGCTGCAGTTCCTGGACGACCACATTGAGACCAGGACATCCATGTCTACCCTTCCCCCAAGAGGTAGCTCCCAGCTTCCCAGCAGCCAATCCTCCAGTGTTCCCTGCAGACAGGAGCAGACAAGCTCGGAGGAAGAGGAAGAGTTCCTGGAGGACCCCAATTGTGAGCCGTGGAGAATGGTATGTGTTTTTTGTTTGAATTTAGTTAGTATATGACAAGTATAGTAATAATGGTAAATGTATGTTACTATTGTTATAAATTCTATGTGAATCTCGTAAGTTTAGGGATAGGATCAATAGTCAGTAGTGGGAAAACATGATGGGGTCAAAATGGGCAAATTAATAATGTTGATGAAGGAGTGGGTGGCATTTTCTGATAGGCCAGTAGGGGGGGAGTAACGCAATACACCTGCAAGGGGTCCCAGATGGAAGACACCCTTTTTGAGTACTATCTAGTTGACACTAAATTGATTAAATGAATTTTTGGGGAAAAGGCCACTTATTTACTAAATTAGGCATGCAACAACCCACATAATTCCAGGGGGACCATGTCTGAAGGTGTTTAAGGGGCCACATAATTAAGGATGGCGACCCTGTGTGTAATATATATTGACATTCAATTTGCATCACTCATGATTGTAAAAATGTGTGTGATTAATGACAAACACAAATAACATATGTTCCTTTTTTTCATACACAGGCAGACCCAAGCCAGGAAGAGCCAGGGAGCCAGGAACAGCCAGGGCCCACAGGGAGCCAGGAAGAGACAGGGCCCACAGGGAGCCAGGAGGAGCCAGGGCCAACTGCAAGGCAGGAGGTGGCAGAGCCCACTGGGAGCCAGGAGGTGGCAGGCCCCAGTGGGACCCAGGAGGCACGCCGGCGGGATACCATCTCCCGGATCCCTCCATTCCGCAATCCCAATAAACGGCTCAGGAGTATGCGACAAATGGAGGAGGAGACCCAGGGCCTGCTTCGCCAAGCTACTGCAGCCATCCGAGAGCCACCCAGTGAAGTTGAGGGGTTCGCAGCGCTCATTGCAGCCAAGATGTACAATCTGGAGCAGAGCCAGCGTGTGCGCTGCGAACTCCTCATCTTCCAAGCCATAACCATGGCATCCCTGGGGCAGCTCGATGACGACACCCACATTGTGCGGATTGCTCCTCCTGTCCTTGCTGCTCCTCCTGCTCCTGCTCCTGCTCCTGCTCCTGCTCCTGCACCTGCTCCTGCTCCTCCACCTGCTCCTGCTTCTCCACCTCATGAGGCTGCTATGGCTCCTGCCACCTCATCTCCTCCAGGAACCCAGCCCCCAAGGACTCGGGCTACCGGGAAGGCTGCAGGGAAGGCTGCTGGGAAGAAAAGGGCGAAGAAATAATACGGTGCCCCTGATGGAATTTTAATGTGGACTCACAGGCTGTATTTGTGGCTTCGGGGACCCTTGTTTTCTGAAAAAAACAAGCATGCTCTAAAGTGCTGCCTACCTTGGCATCTTTGTTTTTATTATGTTGTGTTTTTGGGTTGCCACTTTTTTTTTTTCAAAATTTTTATGAAGACTAAAATAAAAATTAATTTTTCTGCCAAATTTCAACATGTTTCTTTATTGTAGATTTGAGAGATCAGTATTGAGTGGGCAGACCCATTACAAAATAAATAATGCAAACATTAACAAGGTAAAAAAACATGCTTGTGGGTGAGTTAACTAAAAAATTAGGTTGTTGCAGACACTTCACACACTCCTAAATAAAAACAAAATAGAGATTACTAATCAAATTGGTGACAAAAATTAAAAAAAAAAAAAAAAGGTGGACCAATATATATATTTAAAATGTTTAAGATGGAAGATACAACTAAATAACAGAACACAAACATAAACATTATCAAACAAGAAAGAAACTAATTAAAAGCTTGTCATAACTATGCAACAAGATCAGCCGCAACAAACGTCCATTTCTGGGTAGCAGTTAAAAGCAGGGGTTAAAGAAGCGCTTTATTTTCTTGTCTATAAGCTGAAAAACACCTTAACGAATGTGCTGATTCCATTCTGAACAGTCGTTTTACATGAATGAGCGCTGCCGTCTCCTAACTTGCTTCTGAGCATGCGCGGGCTTAAATCGACGTTTTTACGTACACACGGTCAATGTTTAGAACACAGAAAACGACGTCGGCCAAAAACGACACATAAAATTGAAGCATGCTTCAATTTTTTTCTGTCGTTTTTTAGAAGACATAAAACGACGTTTTTGCCCACACACGGTCAATTAAATTGACGTTTTTGAAAATGACGTTTTTTTCCATCGCAGAAAACGATGGTGTGTACGCGGCATATCATTTAACACTACAGTCATTTTTTCTTGGATCAAGTAACAGGTAATTTTTTGTTTTCCATGGCCTACTGTTGGGGTGGAGGACCATCCCACTTTCACCAATGTTTGTCAGTAAATAGAAATGTAACAGGCACAACTTGCTTCTATTCCCGATTTCTATATACCTTTGCCCAATAAAGTGTACACCAGTTGATATACTCCCACCCAAAAGCGTTTAAAGTATAACTAAAGGAAAAACCTTTTTGTTTTTAGTTTTGGATAGTGGAGATGGATTAGAACACTTGTCATGCAGCGTACACACGCCTGCTTTTCATGACGAGAAAATTGCCATTTTTTAACCACTTGCCGCCCGCCAATTGACGTCGGCAAAGTGGTTGTAGAATCCTGACTGGACGTCATATATCACGGCGATCGTTGTTGCAGGGTGTCAGTCTGACACCCCGCAACACCGATCAAGGTAAAGAGTCTCTCACGGAGACTCTTTACCACGTGATCAGCCGTGTCCAATCACGGCTGATCACGGTGTAAATAGGAAAAGCCGGTAATCGGCTTTTCCTCACTCACGTCTGTCAGACGCGAGTAGAGGAGAGCCGATCGGCTGCTCCTGTGACAGGGGGGGTTTGTGCTGATCGATTATCAGCACAGCCCCCCCCCGAGGATGCCCACTGGACCACCAGGGATGCCCACTGGACCACCAGGGATGGCCATATAGACCACCAGGGATAAAAAAAAAAAAAAAATGGATGCCACCCTAGACCACCAGGGATGAGGAGGACACAAAAAATGGATGCCAATCAATGCCGCAATGGATGCCAATCAGTGCCCACAATGGGCATCACTGATTGGCAGGCATTGTTTGGCACTGATTGGCATCCATTTGTACAACACATACAATAGTGCCCATCTATGCCCATCCGTGCCACCTATCAGTGCCCATCCATGCTGCCTATCAGTGCCCATCCATACCGCCTATCAGTGCCCATCCATGCCGCCTATCAGTGCCCATCCGTGCCGCCTATCCGTGTCCATGCCACCTATCCGTGGCCGTCCGTGCCGCCTATCTGTGCCACCGATCCATGCCCATCCGTGCCGCCTATCCAAGCCCATCCATGCCGCCTATCCGTGCCGCCTATGAGTGCCCATCCGTGCCGCCCATCAGTGCCGCATATTAGTGCCCATCAATGCCACCACATCAGTGCCACCTCGTCGGTGCCCATCAGTGCCGCCTTATCAGTGCCCGTCAGTGCAGTACCATCAGTGAAGATGAAAACGTACTTATTTACAATGTTTTATAACAGAAACAAAAAAAATTCAAAATTCAAAATTTTCGGTCATTTTTTAATTTTTTTTGCAGAAAATAAATATCCCAGAGGTGATCAAATACCACCAAAAGAAAGCTCTATTTGTGGGTACAAAATGATAAAAATTTTGTTTGGGTACAGTGTAGCATGACCGCGCAATTGTCATTCAAAGTGCAACAGCGCTGAAAGCTAAAAATTGGTCTGGGCGGGAAGGTGTATACGTGCCCTGTATGGAAGTGGTTAAATTGGTCTTTTAAAACGATTGTGTGTAGACTCCAGAGCATTTTTCGCGACGTGAAAAATGGGCATTAAAAATTTAGAACATGCTCTATTTTTTCTCGACGTTCTTCATGTCAACGTTTTTCACGTCGTGAAAAATGGTCGTGCGTAGGCTTTAACGACGGGGAAAAAAACGTGCATGCTCAGAAGCAAGTTATGAGAAGGGAAATTTGCATAATCGAGCTCAAAGGGTGGCGCCATTCGAATGGAACTTCCCCTTTATAGTGCCGTCGTACGGGTTGTACGTCACCGCGCTTTGCTTGAGCATTTTTTTTTCATGATCGTGTGTATGCAAGGCAGGCTTGACAAGAATCAGGTGGAGAAAAACTTCGTTTTTTCCATGGCATTAAAAACGCTTGTGTGTACGCGTCATCAGGCTTTTTTTCTGTCCCTTCCCCGTTTGGGTTATTCATCCTCTCTATTTGTCCTGTTTCCCATTATCATTAAAAAATCCCAAATTTTGGAGGGGAAATCTTCAAATGGGGACACTAGTTTTGGTAACCTGGGTTTACCGATGGAATTCCCTTAATTTGCAGGGATTTCCTCTCACTTTCTGTTTGGATATGGGAAAGGAAGCGAAGGGAATTATTCGCAATGGGACACAGATGGCGAAGAAAAATCTGACATGGGTTATAACCGTCTCTTGGCCTAAAGTTCTACTTTAATTCTGGGGCATTCCCACCAAATGTGTAGAAGAGTGCCCACCACCTGACAACCCCGGAAGCATTTATCAGACAAAGTAGGGTTAAATTTGGCTAATCTCTGGGACACCAGGTACTAATGCATTAGCAAAGTACTGGTATATGTAGATTTTATGGCTGAGGTATTAAAAGAGCAGTGAGCTGTGGTTTCCCAGATTTGGGTCCAGTAATCCTTCTCTAGTGACACACCTAGACAGAGGCATAGCTTGAAGCTTGTAAACCCTGGTGCAAAAGTTGACCTGACCCCTGGGCTGTTCTCACCCTGTGCTCCTCTCCATTCAGGAAATGGCTCACAGCTTGTCCCCAGCCAATGAGAACAGAGGGGTGTGGACCGTGGAAGGCAAAGTGGAAGCCTAGTACTGGAGCGTGGCTGTGGGGCCCTTGGGCATATCGGAGCTGGAATTTGTGGAGGAGATGATAATATGACAGGGAGGCTGAAGGGTCCCCGTGGAGCTAGGGGTGGGGTTGCGATTGTGACCCCTGCAACCCCTTATGCTACGCCCATGCACCTAGATCATTTTCCTTATGATCATATATTTGTGGGGAAAAGGTGCTTGTCATTTAATAAAGAGGTAGAGATAGAGGGCCAGCCGACTTCCGGGATGTGAAGACGCTTCTGCTCAGAGCTCCGGCCGTGGAAATATCCTGAATCATCCTGACGTGCTCCAGACTTGGACAATATCCTGCCAAATTGCCTGAAACAGTGAGGGAGAGACCCAGGATCCCGAGGATGGTGAAACACGGGTCCAGCATGGACCCTAACCCGGCGGGGAAGCCCACGAAGTTCTCTCACGTGGCGTCTCAAAATGGCGCCCGCACGGATCGCAGGGCCCTATCTGTACCCCCGGCCCGGGGGGGAGCGGAGGAGGATAGTGAGTGGCCGAGCCTACCTGACCCTCTGGCTTCACCTGCGGCGTCTCCTCACCCGGATGGGGAGGAGGGGGGCTCTGGCGCGCAGCCCGGACAACCGACGCTGATGGAGATAATGGACACTATAAAAAGCTGCCATGCCGCCCTGTCCTCCCAGGTGGATGCTATCAGAGTGGACTTCGCTATACTAAAAGATGATGTGCAGAAGGTCAGGCAGAGGGTTACACATGCTGAGCAGCGCATAGGATCGGTGGAGGATCTGGTTAACCCCCTCGTGGTGCAGGTGAGAGATATGGCGGCGGACCACAAGTCCCAGGAGGCCAAGTTGGGGGACATTGAAGACAGACTGAGAAGGAATAACCTCAGGTTCCTTGGCTTCCCGGAGGGGTCCGAGGGAAGAAATACAGAGGAATTCCTGCTAGCCTGGCTTAAGCAGACCTTTGGAGAAGCGGACTTCTCTCACTTATTTGCCATTGAAAGGGCACATAGGATCCCTCTGAGGGCGCCCCCACCGGGCAGGTTTCCTAGGCCCATGCTGGCTCGATTTCTATATTTTAGAGATAAGGAACTTATCCTGCGCAAGGCCCGCAACATGCCTGAGCTAATGTTTAATGGCAACCGTATTACTATTTTCCCGGATTTTTCAGCAGCAACGCAGAAACAGCGAGCGGCATTTCAAAGCGTGAAGCAACGCCTGAGAGAACGCAACCTGCCGTACAGTATGCTTTACCCGGCCAAGCTTAGAGTGGCGCACAAGGGGCAAACGCAATTCTTCCTGTCCCCTAGGGAAGCAAATCGCTGGTTGGAATCCTTGGGACACGGTTAAGGTAGATATGTACCTCGCTGATTAGTTGATACTATATTTGGAGAACCTGGGGGGGACCCCCCAGGAACTAATGACTGTAATAATTTGCAAAGATACGCTCTCAACATCCCCATTACTGCTAGTTTTTGATTGACCGTCTCTGGTTCCCTGGGTCCTTCGGGTTTCAAGTACTGTTGAAAGACTCCTGTACATCCAAAGCTAACCACGGCTCGGATTAACGCTCTGTGAGAAACCACGTACTTGTCCCTAGACTTTCCGAACCGGCTGGTGAGGGAAGCTGACCCCCATTTAGGGACGACCTTTTGTGACATGTTGTTTGGGGGAAAAGCCTGTGGGATGTTCGGGGCTACAGGCAGGGAGGGGGGTATGGATCCAGGAATCCTAGGTTGTGGACCTGGAACAGTTTGGTTTTTTTTTTCTTTCTCTTTTTTAACCGACCACTTTTTGCTTTTCTTGTTTTTGATTTTTTTCCCCCCATGTCTCCATTGCATAAGGATCCGGGCTCTACAAGGTTCTTGGCGGGATCTAAAATTATTATGTGGACTGTATATACATGCCTCAGTTATATCTCTTACCATACTCTATTGAGCTTGATGTTGGCACTGCAGGGAACTGTTTGCTTGTATGTGGGGGGGGGAGGGGGAGCCCTTCACTCCAAGATATACAACCCTCTGCACCAATTTACCAGTAAGACCCATGACGCAGTCCCTTAAGTTGTTGTCTTGGAATGTGCGGGGACTCAACTCAAAAATCAAACGGTCCCTAGTATTTAAATATATCATGAGACATAAACCGCAGGTCATATTTTTGCAGGAATCCCATCTGGTAGGCTCCAAGACACTGGCTCTACATAGAGCCTTTATTGGTAAGGCATTTCATTCAACATACTCCTCTTACGCCAGGGGGGTCTCGGTCCTCGTAGCTAAGTCCCTCCTGTGTGTAACTAAAACGGTTAAACTGGACCCTTTTGGGAGATATGTGATCCTAGTAGTGACTATCAATAACCAACCCTACACGTTCGTAGCAGTGTATATTCCACCCCCGTTTAAGGGGGAGGTCTGGGAGGCTGTGATGAAGGAAGTACTGCAGGTGGCGGAAGGTCCTATTATCCTAGCGGGAGACTTAAACGCAGTTATGTCCCCGGATAGGGATAGATTTGGGATGGCGGCAATGAGGACCTCCCCTCTAGAAGCCTGTGTGGCACAGTACGACCTGGAGGAGGCCTGGAGATGGAAGCACCCTGATGCTCGAACCTACTCTTGCTTCTCTGCCACGTTTAATACCCTATCCAGAATAGATATGTGCTTTGTGTCTAAGGCACTTCTCCCGAGAGTGGTAGATGTACAGTATTTGCCAAGGGCTATTTCGGACCATTCCCCACTAATGCTCACCCTGGATATGGAGAGGCCCCGTGGGTACACAATATGGAGGCTGAGCCCCCTGTGGCTCAAGGAAGAGTGCTTTGAACGGTCCACTGCCACGTCCATTAATAACTTCTGGGTGGAAAATAGAGGGGAGGCCCCAGTAGGGGTTACATGGGATGCGTTCAAGGCCACACTTAGAGGAGTAATTAAGGGGGAGGTTAAACGGTTCCAATCCGACAGGGAGTGGAGAGTTAGAGAATCAGAACAGTTGGCTACAGAAGCCGAAGTGGCATACATAGATAACCCTACCCCGGACATGCATATGAAGTGGAGAGAGAGTATACGGCAGTTAGACTTGGTGCTTGTGGAAAAGACGCAGAAAAAATTGCTTTACCAAGCGCAACGTGTCTTCGAATTTGGAGACAAAAACAGCAGGTTGCTGGCCTACCTGGCCCATTCGCAACAGGCACCAACATCTATCCCTCGTATATATAATGCCCGGATGCAGATCTGCACGTCACAGGAGGATATAGCTAAAGCATTTGTAGATTTCTATTCAGATTTATACGCCTCAAGGGTGGACTATGGTGGGGAGGCAGTACAGGCATTCTTGGCCCCGATACCCCTCCTGGAACTCTCTGGGGAGGCGGCGTCGGAACTTGATCTCCCCATTACGGTGGAGGAGGTAGTATCAGCCATACATTCCCTGAACTCGAATAAGACTCCGGGAATGGATGGATTTCCGGCTGAGTGGTATAGTACATATGCTGACAGCCTGGCACCGCAATTGCTCAAAATGTATATGGACGCCTATCGGGGGGGGGTACTCCCTGAATCCATGAGGGAGGCACTTATAGTGTTGATCCCTAAGCCGCACAAGGACCATGATCTATGCGAATCCTATAGACCAATATCGCTAATTAACGTGGATGCTAAGATCCTTGCTAAATTACTGGCTAAACGTCTAAATCCAAAGATTGCATCCATTATTCACCAAGACCAGACAGGTTTCATACCTGAGAGGTCGACCGCAATTAACCTGCGCCGTCTTTTCACTATCCTGCAGGCGGAGGGATCCACACCGGATAATAGGGTGGTGGTATCTTTGGATACGCATAAAGCGTTTGATTCCATTGAATGGTCTTACCTTATAGCAGTCCTTGGGCGGTTGGGGTTCGGCCCCAGGTTCACAAAGTGGGTCCAAATTCTATATGCTGACCCACGGGCTAGGCTTAGAGTTAACAACGTCATCACGGACTCGTTCTCGATCGCCAGGGGCACGCGGCAGGGGTGCCCATTGTCACCCCTGTTGTTCGCTCTGGCGATAGAACCGTTGGCTGCACAGATAAGAGCAGATGTAAATGTAAGGGGATGTATGGTTAATGAGCTGGAGGAAAAGACTTCCCTTTACGCGGACGATATGCTTCTTTATCTGGCGGAAGCAGAGGGATCACTGACCAGCGCTCTAAAATTAATCTCAGACTTCGGGAACTTTTCAGGTTTCAAGGTGAACTGGAACAAATCTATTGTGTTCCCCTTCAACTCTGATGACACCCTGATGTTACCCCCAGATGTCCCACTAAAAGTGGTGTCCAAATTCCGCTATCTGGGAGTGGAGGTCCAGCTGCCATGCAGTGCTTATATGAATAATAATCTGACCCCTATGAAGTTACGCCTGAAGGAAAGCCTAAAATCATGGGCTAAATTACCGTTGGGCCTCCTAGGGAAAATTAATATAGTTAAAATGATTTATTTGCCTAGGTTTCTGTACCTGTTCTGGCATGCCCCAATTTATATCCCTAAAAGATGGTTTACAGAAATAAATACAATGCTAACCTCCTTTCTCTGGGGCCTTAAACCCGCAAGGGTATCCCTGGACACACTTTATCTGCCAATAAGGGAGGGAGGACTGGCCATGCCGAATCTACATTGTTACTATCTTGCAGCTCAGCTAACGCACGTGCACTGGTGGGGGTTCCCGAACCTATATATTGCATCGGTGGCCACTCAGGCGGCTATGGTCCACTCGTTTGAGGGGCTGATTAATGTTCTATATAGAAATGGCCCATACCCAGCGAAGGGAGGGGATATACTGAAAATGTCATATAAAATATTCCATGCCTGCAACGCTAGGGTAGGGGGTACTAGTCTGGAGGCCTCCCCCAACGCCCCCCTGTGGCATAATCCCCGACTTAAAGAAATAGCCAAGGTACCGGACGGGTCGTGTTGGGCAAAGTACGGGGTCAAATATGCCCATCAACTGTTCAGGAACGGGGTATTTAGGAGTTTTATAGACCTGAAGACGGAGTACGGGCTCCCTAACACTTTCTTTTTTCGATACTTGCAGCTGCGGCATGCCGTAACGGCACAATACGGGGGGGGGGGGGTGGTGGCGCTCTCCCCTTCCAAAATGGAGAAATTGCTTACAGATGGGGATCACTCCCAGTTGATCTCTAGATACTATTTTATGCTGTTGACGTCCTCCTCTCCTAGAATGGAGAGAGTTAGGGCGCAGTGGCAAGCGGACATACCCTCGATCACTGACGAGTCGTGGGCTGAAGCCCTTGATTCGTTGGTGCCCTCGATGATCTCGGCCAGAGACAAAATTACACAATTTAACTACTTACACAGAGTGTATTACACTCCCAAACGGCTACACAAAATGGGTAGAGGGGATTCACCTGAGTGCCCCCGCTGCCAGGCGGCGGAGGGCGATTTTTTTCATATGGTCTGGACGTGCCCCCGAGTGGAGGGGTTCTGGAAGGATGTGTTGACATTCCTGGAGGCTAACCTGGAACTACCTAATATATACTCCCCGGCTAGGTGCCTGTTAGGTGACCTGGAGGAGGAGGAATTATCTGTATCAAAGAAAATACTGTTAAGAATACTGTTCTGTTACGCTAAAAAGGCTCTGGCCATGAACTGGCGAAAACCATCCCCCCCGTCTCTGCAGGGTTGGCTGAAAATAGTGAATAATGCACTGCCGATGTACAAGCTGACATACGCGGCTAGAGGCTGCCCAAAAAAGTTTGAGAAGGTGTGGGCGGGATGGATTGAGAAGGTCTCGGGAGATGTAGAAGTGTAAAGAGTATGATGTGATTTGTAGGCCAAAACTCATACAGTGGGAACTGGCTGACCGATTGGAGGCCGGATTAGATAGAACTCGGTCCTAGGGGATACAGGGGGGGATAACCCTTCTCCCCTCCCCCTTATTGCTAATACTAGAATAATAATAAAAGGAGTTTTTTTTTTTTGTTTTTTTGATCTGTCGGTATCAGTTTTGGTTTATCCCCTGTTAAGGTTGTGAAAAAAAGGAAAAGAGTACAAGGAATATGCTTGTCGAATACTGTGTACATGATGTACTGTAATGACGCTGAAACTCCTTATGTTCCATGAGATGTGAAAATATGTACTGTATTAAGCTGCTGTGTTATGCTGTGAACATGTACAATAAAATTTACACTTTAAAAAAAAAAGAGATAGAGGGCCAGATTCTCAAAAGAATTACGCCGGTGTATCTACAGATACACCGACGTAATTCGAAAATCCCGCCGGCGTATCATTGTTTTGTATTCTCAAAACAAGATATGCCAGAATTAGGCTAGGATCCGACTGGTGTAAGTCACTTACACCGTCGGATCCTAAATGCAATACTACGCTGGCCGCTAGGTGGCTTTTACATCGATTTCAGTGTCGCATATGCAAATGAGCCGAATACGCCGATTCCCGAACGTTTTTGCGCCGCTTCGCCGTAGTTTACGTTGTTTCCGTAAGCGTAAGGTTACCCCTGCTATATGAGGGGTAACCTTACTTTGGTCCGCTGTATGCCATGTTAAGTATGGCCGTCGGGACAGCGTCGGGTTTTTCCGTCGTTTACGTCGTTTACGTAACTCGTCGCGAATAGGGCTGTGCGTTAATTACGTTCATGTCGCAACCAATGTATTTGCGGCGTACTACGGAGCATGCGCAGTGGCCTACGTTTAAGGCCGGCGCATGCGCAGTTCGTTCGGCACGGGGGCGCGCTTAATTTAAATACAAGCCGCCCCCTTTGAATTACGCGGGGATACGCCGGGCCATTTACACCACGCCGCCGCAAATTACGGAGCAAGTGCTTTGAGAATACGGCACTTGCTCCACTAAGTTGCAGCGGCGTAGTGTAAATAGCTTACGCTACGCCGGAATCTACGAAAATCTGGCCCAGAGCCTTTAACTGAGTTTCCGCGTCGATAGATATGTTTATATTGGGTCATTGTGAGAAGCTAAACAGCATTTTCATTTTGTGGCTCTCAGATACAGTTAAGTTCCGCATTGAAAATGTTAGCATGACAGGCAAGTAACAAGCCTTTTTATTTTCAGAAGAATTTTAGCAGCGGAAGACCTTTTAATTCTTTTATTATGGGCTTTTCTCATTAGGAACTAAACCTCTCATGCTTGGTCACCGGCACAGAAACTCAATCTCTTTAATGGTGACAAAGCCAGGCAGGGGCCCTAACCCTTCCTTAATCTATCCAACAACAACAAAAAAGGTTTTGGGCTTTAATTGCCTACCCTGTGATGGTATTTCAGAAACGATCAGCCTCCTCCTGAGTTGTCATTTTCTCTGTAAAATAGTTTATAGATATCATAAGAAGCTTAGAATATGTGTGGTAGTGTCAGTTTAATCTTTACTTCCTTTGTGGATATAAAAATATACAATTACAAGCAGTAATGCGGAGACGTAAACTGCTGAAGACCGCAGAGATTTGGCAGTTCTGTTGGCTATTTTTACAGTTTCCTGAGTAATTTCTATTTAATAGATCCATGGTTTTTAAGCACATTTACGAGTGTAATAAGTGCTGTTATTTTTTCCATATGACACACTGCTTGATAGAATATAACAAGGTGCTTATCTCACAATGTAGGTTTGTGGGAAGGGATGGAGACAAGACCTATGGAAAATAATAGGCACATATCTGGATTTTGTCATGAAGAAGCTATAAAATCTAAAATGTAACCGTACATCTCTCAGTAAACCAGGGCAAAGCACCATGAAAGTGGACGCAATCAGGGCCGGACTGGGAGTAAAAACCAGCCCTGGAAAACATTTCATACCAGCCCCATAGCATTATTATACCAGCCTAACATCATAACGTCATTATTTTTTTGTTCATAAAAGAGAAAACCATACATTTTAAAGAAACATTTAAAGAGCGTATTATATAAAGATAAGACAGATATGAAAGCACATAGGGCTAGGGAGATTATATATATAATGTTACACAGTGGAACCTCGGATTACGAGCATAATCCGTTCCAGGAGAATGCTCGTAATCCAAAGTGCTCACATATCAAAGTCAGTTTCCCCATTGAAGTTAATGGAAACGAAAATAATTTGTTCCGCATTGACTTCAATTGCATGCAATACCGCATGTGGCCAGAGGTGGGGGGCGCCAGAGAGCATCGGAGACACTCGGAAATGTCAATTGCCACTTGTCACCAGATTCAGCATGTCACTTGCCATCCGTCCCCTGCCACCAGATTTAGTGTGTCACTTGCCACCCATCCCGTCACCAGATTCAGCATGTCACTTGCCATCCTTCCCCTGCCACCAGATTTACTGTGTCACTTGCCACCCGTCCCGTCACCAGACTCAGCGTGTCACTTGGACTGGGTGACAGCAGGGGGACTGGGCGACAGCAGGGGGACTGGCTGACAGCAGAGGACTGGGCGACAGCAAGGGGACTGGGTGACAGAGGACTTGGCGACAGCAGGGGACTGGGTGACAGAGGACTGGGTGACAGCAGGCTGGGTGACAGCAGGGGACTGGGTGACAGCAGAGGACTGGGCGACAGCAAGGGGACTGGGTGACAGAGGACTTGGCGACAGCAGGGGACTGGGTGACAGAGGACTGGGTGACAGAGGACTGGGTGACAGCAGGCTGGGTGACAGCAGGGGACTGGGTGACAGCAGAGGACTGGGTGACAGCAGGGGACTGGGTGACAGCAGGGGACTGGGTGACAGCAGGGGACTGGGTGACAGAGGACTGGGTGGCAGAGGACTGGGTGACAGGGGACTGAGTGACAGAGGGCTGGGTGACAGAGGACTGGGTGACAGAGGACTGGGTGACAGCAGGGTACTGGGTAACAGGGGACTGGGTGACAGGGGGCTGGGTGACAGGGGACTGGGTGACAGCAGAGGACTGGGTGACAGCAGAGGACTGGGTGACAGCAGGGGACTGGGTGACAGCAGGGGACTGGGTGACAGCAGGGGACTGAGTGACAGAGGACTGGGTGGCAGAGGACTGGGTGGCAGAGGACTGGGTGACAGGGGACTGAGTGACAGAGGGCTGGGTGACAGAGGACTGGGTGACAGAGGACTGGGTGACAGCAGGGTACTGGGTAACAGGGGACTGGGTGACAGAGGGCTGGGTGACAGGGGACTGGGTGACAGAGGGCTGGGTGACAGGGGACTGGGTGACAGGGGACTGGGTGACAGAGGGCTGGGTGACAGCAGGCTGGGTGACAGAGGTCAGGGTGACAGAGGACTGGGTGACAGAAGACTGGGTGACAGAGGACTGGGTGACAGCAGGGGACTGGGTGACAGAGGGCTGGGTGACAGGGGACTGGGTGACAGGGGACTGGGTAACAGAGGTCTGGGTGACAGAGGGACTGGGTGACAGAGGGACTGGGTGACAGAGGACTGGGTGACAGAGGACTGGGTGACAGGGGACTGGGTAACAGAGGGACTGGGTAACAGAGGGACTGGGTGACAGAGGGACTGGGTGACAGAGGGACTGGGTGACAGAGGCTGGATGACAGAGGTACTGGGTGACAGAGGCTGGGTGACAGAGGCTGGGTGACAGAGGGACTGGGTGACAGAGGCTGGGTGACAGAGGCTGGGTGATGGAGGGACTGGGTGACAGAGGCTGGGTGACAGAGGCTGGGTGACAGAGGCTGGGTGACGGAGGGACTGGGTGACAGAGGCTGGGTGACAGAGGCTGGGTGACGGAGAGACTGGGTGACGGAGAGACTGGGTGACGGAGAGACTGGGTGACGGAGAGACTGGGTGACGGAGAGACTGGGTGACGGAGAGACTGGGTGACGGAGAGACTGGGTGACAGAGACTGGGTGACGGAGGGACTGGGTGACAGAGGCTCGGTGACAGAGGCTGGGTGACGGAGGGACTGGGTGACAGAGGGACTGGGTAGAGAGAGATTATACAGTCCAGATTACAATTTGCAGGGGCAGCAAAGGTGACAGAGAAAAGGGGGGTGCACCATGCAACCCCCTCTCTCTCTGTCACCTTTGCTGGCTGCCCCTGCAAATTGTAATCTGGACTGTATAATCTCTCTCACCATTGCATGGACCCCCCCCCCCGGGCCCCCCGTCCCCTCTGCACCTACCTTTTCTGCCTTCTGCTCCAAGGGTGGCCAGCGCCGTTCACATCTTCTCCTCTGCGGCTCTGCCTTCACACGTGGAGAAAGATAGTGGGCGGTGCTGGCGCCGCACGGGACGATGGGACGTTCGGTTCTCCTGCTCGGCTCCTCCCCTCCCTCAAACAGCATGATCGCACACTTCACACAGCGGCACGGGAAGGAAAGTGTCAGTGAAGCGGCGAGCATGGCGGCCGCAACCCCCCGGCGGCCGGCCCGCCGCTGCTTATAGACATAGACATCACACTGGAGTGGCTAAGCAGCATATCGCACGCAGCCGCAGGGGTACAATTGTAAAGTGCGGCCGCGATGAGGGCCGCGGCCCAGAGCTGACCTGATAAATTTCACTGACAGCAGGCGGCCTACCGGGAATTTTCCCGGTATCCCGGTAGGCCAGTCCGGCCCTGGACGCAATGCAGAAACATAGGACAGCTAATCAGGTTTTCTAAAAGCTGAATTCCAAGTAAAATTTTATAGCATAGATACATAATATACTGGACAAGCATACCTCCCAACCTTGTGAGATAGGAATGAGGGACACCTATCAGCAAAAGTATGCAGGCATAGGACACACCCCCTGGCACGTCCCCTTAAAGGAGAATTGTACAAAAAAACAAGATTGGTTAAACTCACAAGTGCTTTTTTTTACCACTATTATTCCTTTATATTGGCTTTTGAAATTTACAAATGCAACAATTTAGAAATTGGATGAAAGGTTTAGCACTGGAAAACACTTTTTGATAGATAACAAGTGCATTTTATATACATCTATATACATCAGACCAAAATGAGGGACAAATGAGGAGGAATAAGGGACAGAGGGACATTGCTCCAAATCAGGAACAGTCCCTCGAAATCAGGGACAGTAGGGAGCTATGGGACAAGTGTAAGTATGCATATGATATGCCATTCCTGACCGATCCCTGTAGAAGCTGCAAATCACTCTAGTGATTGCTACTATTGTGATCACCACCATCTTCTGGGTCTGAGCAGTTGCCCTGCTGCCTAGTAGCTACAGGAGGCTGCCCACTTGGCATAGGCGGCATTCACAGAATACCTTGCATTTTTCTCAGTGAATGCAAGGCATTCTCAGATTAGGCAAGGTGGAGAGGTGGGGTTGTGATGTTACGATGTCAGTGAATGACGTTTGGCTAACAGAAATGGGTACTAGAAATGCGCATGCAGGCAGAATGGTGACTAGGTGCATGCATGCGCACAGGAATGTGCACGGGCACGCACACAAGCATGGGCGCACACTAAATGCATGCATAGTTGGCGCCAGACGGACTGCTTATGGTATCTCCTGCTCCAATACTGACTGGTCTTTCATCTGTTCCCTGTTTCTTGCTATTACTCTGCTTGTTTCCCTTGTTGTCAGACTTCCATCTTATCTGAACTTGGATCCTGCTTCTGCTCTGACCACGTCTCTGTCTTATGACTTGGTACCTCGCTGCCCGCCTGCTTCTGACCTCAGCTATCCCTGTGACCATGCTGCTGTTCCTGGCTCTGCTCTCACATCTGGTTTAGGCACCTATCTGGCTGTCAACTGTATCAGCACTGCTCATCACAGTGAGTTCCTGTCTCAAGCCTGCTGGGAGCTCTGAAAAGCTTTGCATTTTGAAGCCGCAGCCTGTGTGGAGTGGCCCTTTAACTTTGGCTGGATCTCATGCACAACTACTGTTTCTCACCTGATGTTCTGCCAGCCTGCCAGGGTCTGCATCTCCTGCTGAAAGTACTCCTACCAATACCTGCCAACACTCGTGTTCCTCTTGTCCCTTGTTACCCTCTGTTCCACTTTCAGGGGGACCTGGGCTGGAGATACAAGAGCGGCCATCCTCGTAATTTAAGTCTCCGATCAGGTACGTGACATACGATCTCCACCTAGTTCAATCAATAGACACCTTGCATTCATTGAGAATAATGCAAGGCACTCTGTGAATGCGCTTTTGTTAAGCAAGTGCCTCCACGACTTCATCACGCAGAAGGAAAGCTCAACATGGAACCCAGAAGATTTATAGCTTCCACAAGGATTCCAATAGTATGGCATATGCATGCTTACATTGGTCCAAACTGGACCAATGCAACTATGCAAAAAAAAATGTACAGGGCTTGGACAAAAATATGGAAACAATCCATGATTTGCAGGAATGAAAGAGTTTTGCGTTGAAAGCGGAAGTGATTCCGCTGGGTAATGAGACACATAGCCAACAGGTAGGAAGCCTCACTTTCTTCATTCATTGTGTCCGCTGCTAGTAATACAAAGTCATGTCAGAGCTTACTGAGTTTCAAAGAGGGCAAATTGTTGGTGCCCGCTTAACTGGTACCTCTGTGACTTAAAGCGGGGGTTCACCCTATATAAAAAATTTTTTTTTTTTCCCCTCTAGCATTAAATTCGGCATAGTAGCGCGAGCTACAGTATGCCTGTCTGTATTTTTTTATCCCCGTACTCACTGTTATATCGTACATAGAAGATTCCGGGGAATGGGCGTTCCTATGGAGAGGGAAGGTGATTGACGGCCGGCCCTGGCACGTCACGCTTCTCCGGAAATAGCCGAAATAGGCTTGGCTCTTCACGGCGCCTGCGCATAGCCTGTGCGCAGGCGCCGTGAAGAGCCGAGACCTACTCCGGCTGTCTTCGGGGAGCGTGACGTGCCAGAGCCGGCCGTCAATCACCCTCCCTCTTGCTAGGAACGCCCATTCCCCGCGGCAGACGGAATTGTCTATGTACGATATAACCGTGAGTACGGGGATAAAAAAATTAAGACCGGCATAGTGTAGCTCGCGCTACTATGCCGGATTTTATGCTGAAATGTTGTTCTGCAGGGTGAACCACCGCTTTAAGTTGGTTGCCAATTTAGTTCTCTAAATCTATGGACGCCCTCCCAGGGGGGCACACATCCATCGTGCTCTGTGGCTCACTCTGTCCTTTGCTGTGCAAATCAATGAAGAAGAAAAATTACTAATTTCTAAATTTTATAACGGAAACTAAGAAAATCATTTTATTTCTTCCAAATTTCCAGTCTTTTTTCGTTTGTTTGGCACAAAATACAAAAATCCCAATGGTGCTCTGTATGAAGATATTTTATGTACAGTAAGTGAAATTTTGTTCTGCATTTGTTTATGCTCCAGATATAGTATATTTTTATTTGTATATGAGTTTATCTTCATAGGTTCAATGCAAATTCATAAATATGGAATTCTAGTTCGATACTGATTTCTAGTATGTGTTTTCGTATACTGTTAGGCCTCGTACACACGATAGGTTAACCAGAGGACAACGGTCTGAAGGACCGTTTTCATCGGTCAAAACCGATCGTATGTGGGCCCCATAGGTTATTTAACCATAGGTTAAAAAAAAAGACAACTTGCTTTAAAATGAACCTATGGATTGGTAACCGATAGGTCAAAACCGATAGTTAGTAGGCAAACCATTGGTTAAAAATCCACGCATTCTCAGAATCAAGTCGACGCATGCTTGGAAGCATTGAACTTCGTTTTTTTCAGCACGTCGTTGTGTTTTACGTCACTGCGTTCTGACACGATCGGTTATTTAACCTATGGTGTGTAGGCGTGACGGACCATCAGTCAACTTCATCGGTTAACCTAGGACAACGGTCCTTCAGACCATTGTCCTCTGGTTAACCTATCGTGTGTACGAGGCTTCACCATTAAATGTATTATTACTTGTTATTTATATTAAATGTATCTGTAACTTTTAAAATCAATAACCAAAATTGACAAGAAAAATCCCAATGGTGATTATATATCGCCAAAAGAAAGCTCTAGCTGTAGAAAAAGATGATAAAAATGTCATATGTGTACAGTGTTATATTACCGGGCAACTGAATTGTCATTCAAAGTGTGAGAAGACTGAAAGCTAAAAAATTGGCCTGGGCAGGAAGAGGGTGAAATTACCCGGTATTGAAGTGGTTAAAGTGACTGCTGCTTTACTACATATCTTTTTTAATTAAGGTATATCTGTTAAAGAACATTACGTATACTTACATTTCCTGCTACCCGCTACACATTGCTCTGATCCTGAGAAATCTTCTGCTGACATCCTTGTCACCACTATATTCTGTAATGGGTGGAGGTCAGCAGGAAGAAGCGGTGAGAGCTGTAGGGAACCCAGGCCAAGGACTAATAGACACGTTAGAGGATTTTATATCACAAGTGACAATTTAGCTAACCACACCACAGAAAAGTCTTCTCATTTCACTATAGTGCAAGCAAGCACAGCCCACACAAGGGCAACAATGCTGCTTTGAATTTAGGAGCAGTGAAGTATTGTTGCCACACATACACAGGAAGCTGCACAAGGTGGACTTCTCTTGTAAGACAAACATGTGCTTGTTGGACGTTTCAGTGGGGTGAAGTGGAAAGGGTAAAGATGCATTTACACGTGTATGTTTCTTTGGCTGATGTGTTTTTCATTAAAATCAAAGAAAAATGCATAAGTGTTAATCCAGCCTTAGTGCAGAAGCACTTACAATTAAAGTGTATGTTCCCCAACATGCTGATTGCAGCAATCATTACAATCATTACTAGTAAAAAATATGTCCTGGATTTCATTTTGAAAATCTGGTCACCTTAGCATACACACACAAGGACGGTGCAGACACACGTACACATACACCATGCACACACACAAACACAGGCATGCACACATACACACACACCTAGAACACAACACACACAACATGTAGAATGCACACACAACATGCACACAAACACACTATGCGCATACACACAACGAGCACAACAGAACAACGCACATACACACAACATGCACAACGCACACATACAACACGCAAAGACATACTTGAATGCAGGATTACTGACTATAATTCATCCAGAGGGAGAATCTCTGATTTATCCACACTCTGTCTGGTTTCCCTTTCTTTTTTTTTTCTTCCTGCATCGTGTAGAGTTTAAGTCATGTCTGCTCGAATTTTGTAGGTTTTTGGGAATGTATGTAATGTGTGTCATTTCCTCTCTGAGGTAATCGTGTTTTTTTTTTTTTCTGTGGACCTTCAATTAAATTCTTATCGTATAATTCCTAGAGCAGGAATAAAACATTAAAAAGATTGTTAGATATTTTTAAGCCATCTTTTATCTGAGCCGTAGAACTGCTTTGTCAGGAAAAATAGAGTTTTTTTTCCTCAGTCGATCAATGAAATGCAAGGAAAACGGAGCATAAAAATACATTTCATTGTCTGCTGTTCAGGGCTGGAGAAAAGATCAGATTAATTCTGAGGAATGTAATAAAATGAAGATAGTCAGCCTAGTCTTCAATGAGGGTGGGTGCTGCTAAGATGAGGTGATACAAAGACACATTTTGTTCAGCTTTCAAGTTTTTCTAGTGTTCTGATTATTGGATCTTTGTTGTGGTTGCACAATTGGTGCTGTCTTAATTAAGTGCATTAGGCAGATATGTGAGAGGTATTCAAATGAAGGTTAAAGTGAAGCTCTATTCTTAAAGCAGACCTAAATATTAGGTAGATTCAGGTAGAATGGTTTAACTTTAGGGCGGCGTAGCCTAGCCTGTTTAGGCTACACCGCCGTAAATTAGCTAGGCTAGTAGTGATTATCAATCTACTTACCTGTTAATATACGGCGGTGTAGCCTAAAACGAGCGGGCGTAAGGGCGCCTAATTCAAATTGGTTGGAGGGGGGCGTGTTGTATGGAAATGAGGCTTGACCTCACGTTTTTTGACGTTTTTCGCTACTGCGCATGCACCGGGCGCCTACATCTCGCAGTGCGCATTGCGGCTAAGTACGCCGTACGGGCCTATTAATTTAGACGCGGACGTAAACGACGTAACTTCAGATTCGCGGATGACTTGCGCAAACGACGTAAAAAATTCGAACCTCGCGGCAGGAACGGCGGCCATACTTTAACATTGTTATTCCACTTCATAGGTGGAATAACTTTAGGCCGCCTAAGGCCTTACGGAAATGACGTAATTCGACTGCGGCGGCCGCGCGTACGTTCGTGAATCGGCGTACAAGCTCATTTACATAATCTACGCCGGCCGCAATGGAAGCGCCACCTAGCGGCCATCAGAAACATTGCAATCTAAGATAGGACGGTGCAAGCCGTCGTATCTTAGATATGTTTAAGTGTATCTCTGTTAGAGAATACACTTAAACATAGGTCGGTGCAGATTCAGAGTTAGGTCGGCTTATCTGTAGATAAGCCGGCCTAACTCTTTCTGAATCTACCTATATGTATCTAAAGGCATTTTTTTCTAAGTTTGGGGTTTTGGATAGCCCCAGTGTTAGTGAAAAATAAAGCCTAGCTCTGCCAGTATGCTGCAGAATGGAACCCTTGTTCTCTATGTGGAAGCACTAGTCTCTCTGCAGAGGTCCGACACACACCCTGTTGAGTTAGAGCTAAGGTTCCCCAACCAGCAGGGATAATGGATTTTGCCTATTATAAAGCTCTAGGTCTGATTCCATAGGCAGTATGGTGGACCTCTACAAAGAGACCACTGCTTCCACTCAGAGAGCAAGGATCCTTCTCTACAGCATTTTGACAAGGCACAAACCTTTCTGAGGAAGCTGTGGCTGCTTTCTAAAGAAAATGATTTATAAGATTTGGACACAATTTGCTTTGATGCACCTAGAATGTATTTACCTGATTTAAAGGAGTTCTATAGTCGCAGCATACATTTTAATTTTATAACATCGGCATTGTAATAGCAAGAGAAACAATAGTTATACACTATATTGTCAAAAGTATTGTTGTGACGCCTGCCTTTACACACATATGAACTTTAATGGCATCCCAGTCTTAGTCCGTAGGGTTCAATATTGAGTTGCAGCTATAACAGCTTAAACTCTTCTGGAAAGGCTGTCCACAAGGTTTAGGAGTGTGTCTATGGGAATGTTTGACCATTCTTCCAGAAGCGCATTTGTGAGGTCAGGCACTGATTTTGGACGAGAAGGCTCTAATTCATCCCAAAGGTCTTCTATTGGGTTGGGGTCAGGACTCTGTGTAGGCCAGTCAAGTTTCTCCACCCTAAACTCACTCATCCACGTCTTTATGAATCTTGCTTTGGTGGACAGTCATTTTGCAAAAGGAACAAGCCATCCACAAACTGTTCCCACAAATTTGGAAGCATGACATTTTTCACTGGAACTAAGGGGCCAAGCCCAACCCCTGAAAAACAACCCCACACCATAAGCTCCCTCCACCAAAGGATTTGGACTAGAACACTAAGCAAGGTCCATAAAGACATGGATAAGCGAGTTTGGGGTAGAGGAACTCGACTGGCTCAAAAAGAGTCTTGACCTCAACTGATAGAACACCTTTGGGATGAATTTGAGCAGAGACTGCAAGATCGGCCTTTTTGTCCACATCAGTGACTGACCTCACAAATGCACTTCTGGAAGAATGGTCTAACATTCCCATAGACACACTCCTAAACCTTGTGGACAGCCTTCCCAGAAGAGCAGGTGTACCAATAGTTTTGAAAATATAGTGTATTTGACAATCCAATATAAACTTACTTGAAAAATCTCTTTTCATAT
The DNA here is from genome assembly GCF_905171775.1 of Rana temporaria. Taxonomy (NCBI): domain Eukaryota; kingdom Metazoa; phylum Chordata; class Amphibia; order Anura; family Ranidae; genus Rana; species Rana temporaria. The sequence goes on from NC_053491.1 coordinate 334,118,376, forward strand.
TGGGAGGTCAGCCTGTCTGCTGGCCATGCCTTTCCACAGCTTCCTGGATTCCCTGCACGCTTTGAAGTTTCTCCTCTGCTGTTTACCTTCAATTTCTAAGGACTACATTCCATGGTACATTGCTGCAGTGATTTCCGTACTGACTCTGCTTCCCAAAACTCCTCCTGTCAGAACCTCTGTAGTTCCGAAGACAGGCTCTGTGGAATGTGTGACACAGCAGTGCCTACTCACAGAGCATAGTAAATACGTGTCACAGAATTCAAGGAAGTAAATGATTGGGAGTCTTCACAAACTTCAAGATTGTTCAGAGTAATAGGAGTAGGCTAGAAATAATTGAAATATGACGTGGAAATTAATATATGGTTTTACATTTTAGCCCAAAAAAACAAAGTTCTTTGGGCTTTAAATCTAAAGTCAAGATTTAAAGTGTTACTAAACCCAGGACCCTACATTCATTGTATCTGGTTTCCCACAGTACACAGAACATGGAAATGCAATTATTTTAGTAAATATAAACTGCTAAATACCTTTTCTCATCAGCAGTATATATACAGGTCATTCTCAAAAAATTAGCATATTGTGATAAAGTTCATTATTTTCTGTAATGTACTGATAAACATTAGACTTTCATATATTTTAGATTCATTACACACAACTGAAGTAGTTCAAGCCTTTTATTGTTTTAATATTGATGATTTTGGCATACAGCTCATGAAAACCCCAAATTCCTATCTCAAAAAATTAGCATATCATGAAAAGGTTCTCTAAACAAGCTCTTAACCTAATCATCTGAATCAACTAATTAACTCTAAACACCTGCAAAAGATTCCTGAGGCTTTTAAAAACTCCCAGCCTGGTTCATTACTCCAAACCGCAATCATGGGTAAGACTGCCGACCTGACTGCTGTCCAGAAGGCCATCATTGACACCCTCAAGCAAGAGGGTAAGACACAGAAAGAAATTTCTGAACGAATAGGCTGTTCCCAGAGTGCTGTATCAAGGCACCTCAGTGGGAAGTCTGTGGGAAGGAAAAAGTGTGGCAGAAAACGCTGCACAACGAGAAGAGGTGACCGGACCCTGAGGAAGATTGTGGAGAAGGACCGATTCCAGACCTTGGGGGACCTGCGGAAGCAGTGGACTGAGCCTGGAGTAGAAACATCCAGAGCCACCGTGTGCAGGCGTGTGCAGGAAATGGGCTACAGGTGCCGCATTCCCCAGGTCAAGCCACTTTTGAACCAGAAACAGCAGCAGAAGCGCCTGACCTGGGCTACAGAGAAGCAACACTGGACTGTTGCTCAAATTTTGCATGTCATTCGGTAATCAAGGTGCCAGAGTCTGGAGAAAGACTGGGGAGAGGGAAATGCCAAAATGCCTGAAGTCCAGTGTCAAGTACCCACAGTCAGTGATGGTCTGGGGTGCCATGTCAGCTGCTGGTGTTGGTCCACTGTGTTTTATCAAGGGCAGGGTGAATGCAGCTAGCTATCAGGAGATTTTGGAGCACTTCATGCTTCCATCTGCTGAAAAGCTTTATGGAGATGAAGATTTCATTTTTCAGCACGACCTGGCACCTGCTCACAGTGCCAAAAACACTGGTAAATGGTTTACTGACCATGGTATTACTGTGCTCAATTGGCCTGACAACTCTCCTGACCTGAACCCCATAGAGAATCTGTGGGATATTGGGAAGAGAAAGTTGAGAGACGCAAGACCCAACACTCTGGATGAGCTTAAGGCCGCTACCGAAGCATCCTGGGCCTCCATAACACCTCAGCAGTGCCACAGGCTGATTGCCTCCATGCCACGCCGCACTGAAGCAGTAATTTCTGCAAAAGGATTCCCGACCAAGTATTGAGTGCATAACTGAACATAATTATTTGAAGGTTGACTTTTTTTTTATTAAAAACACTTTTCTTTTATTGGTCGGATGAAATATGCAAATTTTTTGAGATAGGAATTTTGGGTTTTCATGAGCTGTATGCCAAAATCATCAATATTAAAACAATAAAAGGCTTGAACTACTTCAGTTGTGTGTAATGAATCTAAAATATATGAAAGTCTAATGTTTATCAGTACATTACAGAAAATAATGAACTTTATCACAATATGCTAATTTTTTGAGAATGACCTGTAGTCTTGTGACTTCTATCATTGTCTGGCCGAACACTGGCTAAAGTTTGTAGGAGGAGTTTTCATTCTCCCTTGATTGCCCTATGAGGCTGCAGGACCCCTGTCCCTCTGCCTGGACAGTGCTGTTTGGCCCTGTGCTGATCAAATGCACTCTCCCAAGAAAAAAAAAAAACTTTCTAGCAATACACACAAAACTGAGCATGTGTGGCTTGCTCCCAAGGCTCTGTTCTGTCAGCAGATAGATTAGGGACTGTGGAAGAAGGGGAGGATCAGAGAAGACAGGATAAAACAGGCTTTTTACACAATGCAGAGGATTAACTCCTTAGGTTCCACAGTGAGTATAACAAGCATGCTTCACTGCATATACAGACTGATTTTACTGTTGTGGGTTTAGTAACACTTTAAAGTGGAGTTCCAGCCTTTTTCATGTTTAGTAAAAGTCAGCAGCTACAAAAAGTGTAGCTGCTGGCTTTTAATAAACAGACACTTTCCTGCTCCACCGTCCAGCGACGCAGCCACCCGGAGCTCCGCTCCTCTCCTCCTCCTCTCCGCCGCCGCCTACATTCAGACTGTGGGCACCCGGCCGTGACAGCTTTCGGCTTCACAGCCAGGCACTCACTGCGCATGTGCGAGCCGCGCTGCGCTCTAGGAGTGGACAGGCGATCGCCTGGGACCTGTCGCGTGTCCCAAGCGATCGCCTGCAGGAAGGGGCAGCCTAAGGCGATATGACGAGTCACCTAAGCGGTCTCTGGGCGGAAGGAGGAAGTGGGAAAAATCATTCAATGTGAAAAAAACAAAAAGTCCAACATGATATGAAGGTGAAAGTGAATCTAGTCAGATGACCTAAATCTAGTCCATTAAAAGAAAAATGGAGGGTAAGTCCGCAACAATGAAATAGTGCTCTTCAAATACTGTAGGTGATTATGGAAAATCTGATAGTCAGGGCATCAAATATGGAAGTGAGACTTCTCTAGTGTAGTAAGAATGAATACCCTTACCGCAACAGGTGGACCCGTGTGTCAGCGACAGCGGATCGTATGAGCATGGATAGTCGGATCAGTACGTGGCACAGACGGTGGAGGAAACACAGGATCTCCAGTGGAAACTCCAAAGAACCTCGTGGCACTCAAACAGTTGAGGACAGACGGCTGGATGAGGATCGATCACCCCAAGGCGAGCTGTTCATTGAATTCAGGCTGTCAGTGCCAGTATCACTGCACACGCACGATCTCCCCTCTCTTCCTCAGTGGTAGCCCCAGATATGGACAGCATATGCAGTGTCCAATGCCAGGCAAACTTTACCCTTTAAAAAAGGGGTTGCAACTGCAGTAGTAGACACCAGGATATTGCATACGGGTCTGTACAGTGTCCCTGAACACATGGATGCCACTTTCCATTTATCCCTAGACTTTTCCTTAGTGAACCTTCCAGACCAGATCCTCAGAAGAAAACAGTCTTCCATTCAGGTATTGCCGGCTTTTCCTGCCCCAGGCAGAGTGCATTTGGTATCACTCGGCCTGTGACAAGAAGCATCAGCGTATGCAGCTCTGCTCCGCAGCCACTTGCCTCCTCTACTACCGGCTTCGTTCAGGTCACTAATGCTCTGGGATGGCAGGTCAGCAACCCGCAATCTGGGCTTGCCATCCCAAAGCAGGAGGTTGCGGGCCACATCAGAGGGCTTCGCGGGCCATATGTGGCCCCCGGGCACTGGTTGGGCACCCCTGCTCTATTGTATAATTCCACCACTAATCATAATAATAGGTATGAATAGATGAATTTACATACATCTCAAGAACCTGTAACAGAACACACACACACACACACATATATATATATATATATATATATATATATATATATATATATATATATATATATATATATATATATACATGAAAATGGTCCATATAAACAGGATCCACACTCTTCAAAGAAAGTTCTCCACTGTGCTCTGTGATTGATGACAGACAGGTGAAGAAATATGTGATGCTGGATCAAGTCTCTCTAAGCCTATGGGTAGCCCTATAATTAGTGGCATTGACTCCATGGCTGCAAAGATAGGCAGGTATGTAGATGAGTTCTTATAACCACTGAATGTTGAATGGAAAACATTTATAATTTTAGCTATGGCTGACATAGCAGCTATATATACTGTCATCTACCATCAACATGGGTTGGGGGCAGTTTATTATTATTTGGATCAAGATGGTTCCTTACCAATTGTACAAAAGAATTTCATTTTGCAATTACTTGTGTTTGCCACCAGCCATAATTACTTTTGGTTTGGGGAAATCTCTATTTAAAGAATCGTGGGGTTGCTATGGGCACCAAGTTCACGCCGAGCCTATCTTATTTGTTTATGGCTCATGGGAAAAGGAGGTAATCTGGGATAACCCACCTGATGGGCTACGACTTTGGAGTGGGGGTACATTGATGATATTCTCCTCCTTTGGGATGGTAATGTGGGTTCCCTTGAGACCTTGTTGCAGAAATAAATCAACATGACAGAGGGATCTCTTTGCAATATGAGGTTATTAATCATCAAATACATGTTTTAGATTTAAATATTCAGGTTAGAAATGGTCAACTTATTACTACCACTTAATTTAAAGACACCAACCGTAATGCATATATACCTACGTCTAGCTGCCATCACTCCTCTTGGCTAAATGCAGTCCCCAAAAGCCAATTTAAAATGAATCAGGCACAACTGCACTAATATGGCCACTGTCCTGAAATTGAGACTTCTTGAGAAGGGTTACTCTGAAAGAAAATTTGATGATACCATCACTTTAGTTGGGAATATGGATAGTGAGGCCATGCTATGTATAAAGATAACGGCTATTGAGTTGTCTGCTGATAATAGATTTGAGTGGTCTTTAACCACTAGCTACTCCAATAAGCATTTTTCAATCAAATAAATAATTAAGAAGCATTGGGAAATCCTCAAAAAGGATAAGGTGCTTGGCCCCGTACTTCCTGATCAACCCGTTGTCATTTATAGGGTGCTTCAGCCTTACGGCATAATATCGCTCCTAATATTATTGATCACCAAAAACAAGTTATTTTTTTCTCATTTTTTCTTCCCTTGCCGAAAGTGCAATGTCTCTTTTAGAGGTAGAAGATGTTTATAATTTTAATTGACACAAATGCAAAGAAGCTACGTTAACGGGTTTATTACATGCACATCGAAATAGGTTTTTGTACTGTGGTGTTCCTGTGGACTTATTCCTCTAGGGCATTCAGATTGTTTTTATATCAGTTCTTTTAATTATTTTTTTTATGTGTGTACTCATTTAATTCCACTAGATGGCAACAATTTTGTGTTCCTATGTGGGCTTCTATATAAAGTTTTTTTTTCCCCTCTACTATGGGCACTATTTCAATTGATGTCTTCTATTATGGGCAGTCAGCAGCAAGCAGTTAAGATGGCGCCACCGCTCTATTTATTTATAGCCGAACGAGTGATGGTATGTCACTTCGGCCTATCTCCATACTACATTATTTATGACGAAACACGTAGGGTGAGGCATATGACAGTGAGGTTGCTTCAGTGAGTGTGCCATTAACGGCGGCTCCCACACGCATGCACGGGAGTGACGTCATCACGGCTCCAGGGGTGATGTTGGCACCCGGCGCTGTGTACAGGCACTGCAGCAAGGGCTTTGATCTCAGGTGAGTATTACATAATGAGCTAGTATGCTATGCATACTAGCTCATTATGCCTTTGTCTTGCAGGTGTTTGTTTTGTTAGTTTTTTTGTCAATATGGGTTTACAACCACTTTAATTTAGTGTTCAATACAAAAATGTAATGATCAAATATGTATATATATATATATATATATATATATATATATAAATTATTCTATTTGCAAAGAAAATATAAAAAATATATAAAAGATAATGAAATTAACCAGTTCCGGACCGCTGCACGCTTATATACGTCGGCTGTTTGAAGAGGGATATCTTTGTTATGGCAGCAGGGCGGAAGCGGCGTCAAAACATCACTTCTGCCTATTGCTCTTAAAGGGCCATTTATTTATTTACTTTCAAATGACAATTTTTTTTTTTTGCATTTTAAAGTAAATATGAGATCTGAGGTCTTTTTGACCCCAGATCTCATATTTAAGAGGTCATGTCATGCTTTTTTTCTATTACAAGGGATGTTTACATTCCTTGTAATAGGAATAAAAGTGACTTGTTTTTTTTTAAAAGAACAATGTAAAAAATAAAAATAAAAGGTAAAATAAATAAGAGCTTGCGTACAGAAGCAAATGCATACGTGAGCAGTGCCCACATATGAAAATGGTGTTCAAACCACACATGTGAGGTATCGCCGCGATCGGTAGAACGAGAGCAATAATTCTAGCACTAGACCTCCTCTGTAACTCAAAACATGCAACCTGTAGAATTTTTTAATTATGGAGATTTTAAGGGTAAAAGTTTTTTCGCCATTTCACGAGCTGGCGCAAGTTTGAAGCGTGACATTGGATTGATGGGAACAAGAGCCTCTTCCCCACAACCCTGGGCAGTGGTTGTGGGAGTCTGCGGGCAGAGGGCTTATTAGAATCTGGAACCCCCCTTTAACATGGGGGGGCCCCAGATCCGGATGAATAAGTATTGTACCCCTGCTCACTCACCCAAAAAAGTGTCAAAAATAAATAAAAAAACACACACAGTTTTTGACAATTCCTTTATTTAAAAAAATAAAATATCACCAGATGTAGATCCATTGTCAATCACGCTGCGCACTGCCTGCTGCCCTGCCTGCCGCACCACCGGACCCTAAAAAAAAAAAACTTCACCCGTGACGAAGACTAACTGCCGACTGCCTGCTCCTTTGCCTGACAGTTCTTAAATAGGTAAGAAGTGGGGCCACCCGGGGGAACGTTAGCTGGTGGCACCGCCCCCTGTAACGTCATGCTGGTCTGCAGACGTCACGGGGGGGGGGGGGGGGGTTTGGGCGGCACAACCCCTTACCTATTTAAGAACTGTCAGACAGAGGAGCAGGCAGTTGGCGATTAGCCTTCGTTGCGGACGGTGCTTTTATTTTATTTTTTTCGGGTGAGACGTGGGGAGTGATTGACGATGGATCTACATCAGGGATTTTTTTACTTTTTAATGAGGGAGTTGTCAAAAACTGTGTGTGCGTTTTGTTTCTTTTTTTAGTGAATGAGTAGGGGCCTCACAAGGGGGGGCGGATCTGGGGGGTTCCCTTGATAAAGGGGGCTTCCAGATTCTGACAAGCCCCTTGCCCGCAGACCTCCACAACTACCGCCCAGGGTTTTGGGGAAGAGGCCCTTGTCCTCATCAACATGGGGACAAGGTGCTTTGGGGTGCCCCTTGCCCCAAAACACTCCCCCATATTGAATGCATGTGGCATGGTATGGTTCAGAAGGCGGGGGATCAGGGGTCAAGTCCAGGGGAAAAAAGTGTGGGAACTCCCACCCAAGATCCACTCCCCCACCCAAAAAAAAAAAAGATGCGCTCATATGCATATATATTTCACACCCTTTTACATATTACATAGCACCCTGCATCACTGGACCCCCTTTACATTACACAGCACCTCTGGCCCCTCTTTACATTACACAGCACCCTGCATCACTGGACCCCCTTTACATTACACAGCACCACTGGACCCCACGGTTAAAACAGGATCAGGAGTAGGTTCACTTTACATGCTGTAACCTCACAGCAGTGAGGTAAGGGGCCACCCATTCACTATCTCACAGTGTGGATATTATAGAAGATACCGTCACCACATTCAGCACATATCCATTGGACTTTCACATTTTTGCATGATTGCTATATACTATATCATGAAATAAGTTATTTTGTACTGCATCAGTTGGATTGCCACGCATGCTTTGCATAGTTGTTTTTGGCACTTTTATCATATTTAGCATTTGTGTTATTAAGGACTTGTTTGTTCTGTATTTGCACTTTACCATTGCTATAGTATTTGCTGGCAAGTTAAGTTACTATAATAATAAGGTTTGCACATAGCACTTTATTTTGTTCCACATTTTTTTAGCAATAGCACATAAGATTTGGAACTTTTGGCTATTTTCTCCCATCGGGGATTCTTGCACATTGCACTTTTTATTACAACAGCTCAGTAACTCAAGGGTACCTCTGTTGTGAGAAGTCCTCCAGTCGAGTGTCTGAGCACGTTCGGGTGTTCCCAAAGAGGGTACAGCAATGCAGCAAGGACCGCAAAGGCACCCGGACCGGGCGGGAGGCGATGGAAGTAGCTGCGCTGGGCAGGAGCCTCTGCGATGTGCAGCAATTGGAGGGACAAGCCGGGCGCACTCGTATGACGTCAGCGGGAGCGTGGGTGTTGCCGTGGTGACAGAAAAGGATGGAAGGAGACAGGACTCGGGTACAGTAGTAAATTCGCTGCCTGTCACAATGCGTCTGCTCGAGGCCTGCAACAGGAACGACGTTCCCGCTGTGAAAAAAGTGCGGGGACGTCGTTCCCACGCGTTCCCGCAGGACTCGAGCCCTGCAGGGGATGCTCAATCATCCCCACCCTTTCCTGACCTGCTGGGCTGCATGCGCTGATAAAGGTCTGATATGGATTTTGGGGGGGACCCCACGCCATTTTCTTTAATGTTGACGTGGGGTTCCCCTCCAATTCCATACCAGACCCGAAAAGGCCTGGTGTGGATTAGGGAGGGACCCCACACCGCTTTTTTTCCTGCTGATGACTTATCGGTTGTTAAGGATGTGGCAGCCGGCTTTCCAGCCCGCTCCTTAGCAACCAGCTATACACTGTGTTTAAAGAGAACATAAAAATGTAAAATACATGAAAACTACAAAAATGCATCAGAAATGCAGGTTTAAAATTGGAAAATACACCTCATAGCTATGACTAGGCACTAAGGTTTGTTGTGAAACGCGTCATCTTGTACCCCGTTTTCTGTGACATGTATCCTGTGTTTTTTGTTTTACAATAAAAGCAACAAGTTTTGGAGTGCGGCTGTCCAGAAATCCTTCCTTCATTTTGCAAGTGCATCCACATAGATGTGAACCTAATCTTACCCCCAATATGTAGAGGACTGCTATCTTTCATGATCTGTATACTTTTTCTATGTCATGGAAAGTATTTAAGCCAGCGGGCCAACACAGCCAGGCAACTAGCATTTAAAGAACAGGTTCAACAATAACAGTAACAATATTTCTTTAATGACAAGTTTACTTCCTGTAATGTTAAAGTGATTGTAAATGAAAAAAAAAAAAAAAAACAAGAAAAAACACAAAAAAATAACAAAAAAACATCTTTATACTTGCCTGCTCTGTGCAATGGAATTGGTTGTTAACACTTAAAAAAATGTCCCTCAGTTTGTCCCTCTAATTGCAATTGTTTAGAAAAGCATGCATAAACATGGTCCTAAGAAACAACTGGAAAAGTAAGAATTTAAATTAATATTTTTTTTTAGGTATGCTGAGAAAACAGGAACACATAACAAACATATAGTGGGGAGTTTCTCAAATTTGACTGCAAAATTGGAAATACACTTTAATGCTGCGTACACATGGTCAGAATTTGACAACAAATGTTCGATGTGAGCTTGTTTTCGGAAAATCTGTGTGTAGACTCTATCTGACATTTGCTGTCTGAACTTCCGACAACAAATGTTTGAGAGCTGGTTCTCAATTTCCGACAACAAAAGTTTTTGTTGAAAATTCCGATCATCCGTAGCCAATTCCGACGCACAGAAATCCTACGCATTCTCAGAATCAATTCGACGCATGCTCGGAATCATTGAACTTCATTTTTCTCAGCTCATTGTAGTGTTGTAAGTGACCGCGTTCTTGACGTTTGGAATTTCCGACAGCAGTTGTGTGGCCGTGTGTGTGTAAGACAAGTTTGAGTGAACAATCTGTCCACGGTTTTGATGTCTAAATGTCCGATCATGTGTATTCAGGATTAGTTTTCTCTCTGGTTTTCATGTTGTAGTGCTGGAATCTATTCCCACAGCCTAAGTGCACAATTCATGGGAGTTGTGGCGCTACAATATGGTAACAAATTGATGGAAAAAGTCCGCTGTATAGGTAATGAGTCCTTGTTACAATGAAAATAAACAATAAAAATGGATAAAAAGTAAAAGTAAAAATAAATTAATTAAATGAAACAACCTGGGAATGATGAGTGATGAGGTAGGTGATGGAGGAAGAGACACTGTTCTGTAATAAGCTGATTGTCCCAAAAAAGTACACAATTCAAGTGCCTGTATACTGTGTAGTGCTTTCTGCCGTAGAGACACTAGGTGGCGTTGCTGGAGCATGTTAACTACAAGCTGAGAAGGGACAGGCACGTTTACAGATTGGCAGAGAGATGTGTAAAGATTTGGGTATAAGGAGTCAGCAAACAGTAAGAAGTAGTTTAAGGCCCCTTATACATGGACGGATAGAATGGTGCTTTTAGCTGCGGATTTTCTAGTTTTCTACCGCAGCTAAAAGCACACAATGCTTTCCTTTAGCCCCATTCACAACACATCGTTTAGCTGCGATTTCGTTACTGTCATCATGTTTGCGATGTTGTCATGGAAGAGTGGAAGAGGACTCCAATGGCAACCTGTGAAGCTCTGGTGAACTCCGTGCCCAAGAGGGTTAAGGCAGTGCTGGGAAATAATGGTGGCTACACAAAATATTGACACTTTGGGCCCAATTTGGACATTTTCACTTAGGGGTGTACTCACTTTTGTTACCAGCGGTTTAGACATTAATGGCTGTGTGTTGGGTTATTTTGAGGGGACAGCCAATTTACACTGTTATACAAATATACTGTCAGTGTTGTCACATAAAAATATATAATAAAATATTTACAAAAATGTGAGAGGTGTACTCACTTTTGTGAGATACTGTATATACTATAGTTTGTAGATGCTATAACTTTCACACAAACCAATTAAAATATATATTTTTTTTACCAAAACATGTAGCCGAATAAATTTTGGCCTAAATTCATGAAGAAATTAGATTTTTTATTTATTTTTATTGCATAGGTTTTAAAGTAGCAAACAAATATTGTCTTTTTTCATTTATACTGTATATTAAAAAATAAAAAATAAACTGTGGTGATCAAATACCACCAAAAGAAATCTCTATTTGTGTGGAAAAAATTATATAAATTTCATGTGCGTACAGTGTTGCATGACCGCGCAATTGCCAGTTAAAGTAGCGAATAGTAAAAAATGGACTGGGCATGAAGGAGGTAAAGTGGTTAAGAAGGAATACAAAGCTTTCTCTTATTAGCTGTGGCAGCGATTGCGACATCATCTACCCGCCTCTCTTCCTCAACCAATCAAAGGATGCTTTGTATTCAGTCAGAAAATACAAAGCTTCCTGTGAATGGCTGAGCTGCGCTCACCTCAACTCCGTTTTGTTCTGGGATTGGGATGGAAAGTTTGTGTCCCGCTGCTAGAACAAACCACTGTATACTGTATGTAGTTAAAGGGTTACTATAGGAATTTTTTTTTCTTTAAAATAACAAACATGTTATACTTGCCTCCACTGTGCAGTTCGTTTTGCACAGAGTGGCCCCGATCCACGTCTTCTGGGGTCCCTCGGCGGCTGTCTCTGGTCTTCCCCGCAATAACTCACCACAGTCATGCGAGAGCTTGCATGGTGGTGAGTCCTTGCGGGCGCACTCCCGTGATACAGCGAGTGGCCATAGCCGCTCACTGTATCACTCGGGCCCCGCCCCTTGCTTTTTACTGGCCCTTGGGGTGCTATTTGATTCACTTTCACCGATGAAGGGCACAATTCCTTCGAATGACATGAACAATCTGGCATGATTCCTACAAATGACAACAATGGGGCACAATTCCTCCCAATGACTCCAATAATGGGGTTCAATTCCTCCCAACGACGCCAACGATGGGGCATGATTCCTACCAACGACACCAACAATAGGCACAATTCCTCCCAATAACACCAACAATGGGGCCCAATGAAACCAATGTTAGGGCACAATTCCTCCCAATGACACCAATGTTAGGGCACAATTCCTCCCAATGACACCAATGTTAGGGCACAATTCCTCCCAATGACACCAATGATGGGGCTCAATTCCTCCCAATGACACCAACGATGGGGCACCATTCCTACCAACGACACCAACAATGGAGTACAATTCCTCCCAATGACACCAACAATGGGGTTCAATGGGGCACAATTCCTCTTTATGACACAGGGGACTGTTTACTTTCTCTGGCATTGGAACATGTTGTACTCCCAATGGCCACAGTCCGGCCCCCCTAAAATCTAAAAGACAGTGAACCGGCCTTTTATTTAGAAAGTTTGGTGACCCTTGACCTAGAGTACACGTGACCGTCAGTGTAAACCTGATCCGGAATCCAAGCAACAATAGATGGAATGGTGTTCACCGTCTTCCCTGTGACCCAAAAAGAGTCGCCTGCAAAAGTCTAAGGTCAAGAAAATGTTGGTCACCTTCTTCAACAACGATGGTATCATCCATAAGGAATTCGTACCTGTGGGTCAAACCGTGAATGCCGAATTCTACAAGGAAGTTTTAAAACGGTTGCTACAATGCATTCGCTGGCCAGAGTTGCACAGGACTGGACAGTGGATGTTGCTGCACGGTAACGTACCTGCGCAATTCTTGGCTCAGCGTGGCGTACCTGTTCTCGATCATCCACCATACTCCTCTCATATGGAGCCTGCGGACTTCTTTCTGTTTTCCTGCCTGAAGAGCGCCATGAAAGGTGCACATTTTGCTGATGTTGCGGCAATCCAAGGATGTGTGACAGCGGCTCTACGATTGATTCCTAAAGAGGCATTTGCTGACAGTTTCCAGAAGCTTTATAAGCTTTGCAAAAAGTGTGCTTTGAAGGATGACTATTATTTTGAAGGCCAAAGGTACTTTGTTTGTATTTTCTGTTTCGTTTGTTTTCTGATACCATTCCCCAAACTTTTAAGATACACCTCGTACAGTTTCCAGAGTGCACACAGTCGCTGCATCTGTTAGGCCCCATTCACACCTGAGTGGAGTGTTTTCAGGCAGAAAGTCACACAATTTTACCGCGATTATGCTGCCACTTTTGCCGCGTTTTGCCATGTGTTTTCAGTGATTTTTGCACAGGTCAAATGGCCACCAATGTAAAAAGCAGAAAACGCCCAAATCTGCCTAAAAAAAAAGGTTTCAGAAGCTTCTGGCTTCAGGCGTTTTGGAGTGGAGATGTGAACCATCTCCATAGAGAATAATCGTTTTTTTCCCCTCCAGCGTTTTGTAGCTTCAGGCTTCAAGCTACAAAATGCTCAGGTGTGAATGGGGCCTAAGGCCGCGTACACACGATCGGTTAAACCGATGAGAACGGTCTGATGGACCGTTTTCATCGGTCCAAACCGATCGCGTGTGGGCGCCATCGGTTATTTATCCATCGGTTAAAAAAAAAGCCAACTTTTAAATTTAACCGATGGATTCCTAACTGATAGTTAAAAACCGTTAGTATGCACAACCATTGGTTAAAAATCCACGCATGCTCAGAATCAAGTCAATGCTTGGAAGCATTGAACTTCGTTTTTTGAGCACGTCGTTGTGTTTTACGTCACCACGTTCTGACAGGGCTTTAGTGAGGGGAATAGTTTGCTTTGGAGCAGCTTGGTCCAAAGGAACTACCGTATTTATCGGCGTATACCGCGCACTTTTTTTTTCAGGGCAAAATCGTGGGTGCGCGATATACGCCGATACCCGCTTCCCGCGCCGAGTTTGAACCACTGTGCCGGCATATACCGAGCGCAGTACACTCGGGTATAGTCGGGCAGGCTCGGCTCCTCTCGAGGTCACGTCCTGGACGTGTACTGCGCTCGGTATATGCCGGCGCAGTGGTTCAAACTCAGCGCGGGAAGCAGGGATTGAGCGGGGAGGACACTGCAGAAGGTCGCCGGACCCAACAAGGAGGACACCACCGAAGCCGCAGACGGACGCCGGACCCGACGAGGCCGCCGATGGACGCCGCGCAAGACACCAAAACTGTAAGTACTAAAATGATTTTTATTACAGGTTTGCGGGTCCACTGTAGGGGTGAGCGCTATACGCCAGAGTGCGCAATACCCCGATAAATACGGTATTTAAACTTCAACCTGGAGATCAGCTTTAATTTAAAAAAAACAACTGTATACTTTGGATCTGAGCTTCCATTCCAGCAGCTAAAGGAACATTTGTGCTTCTATCAGTTCTATCTCAGCCAGCTGAGGGCAGCACTGCACTGGGGTAGTCAGTTACAGAGACTTCTATAGATTGTCTGTACATTACCGTGTTGCCTACATATGCAGCCTATTGAAGTCTTTGCGGCTAGCTAGTGCCTAGACTGCTTTGTGCTGCTTTATTTCAGTTCCATTTTAAAGTGTTTACAAGTACTTTACTGTGAGGAAATCTTTGAACTGATAAATGTGTGTTCTGGTTTGCAGAGAGACAGACTTAAATCCTGGTTCATGAAGGATCCCTGACAACTGTCAGTTCTGATGGGTCTTTGATCAGAGCGGGAGAGGACTTTCAGTAGTAGAGAGTACGAATCTGCAGAAACTGATTTTCTATTTACAATATCTCTGCTTTGATTCATCTTCAATAAATCAGCATTCCTGTCACCTGGCTGTACTTGAATCACAGTGACAGATTGCAGCAAGCGTAAAAATTTCAGCCACGCTAGACTTCATTCATACTTCTCCCTTATAAAATGGAAGGTTTATACTTTAGGGTCTATGTGCTGGAAACGTATGCCAATGCACAGGGGGCTAAACATATTCCTGCAGGTGAGCTTTGCTATTGTGTACCAGTCACCAGACTAGCTTGCATTCTGTGTTCTGGACATATTGGCCTGGCTTCACAGAGAGCAGGGCGCACATTATGCCGCCGTAGAGCACACATTGTACGCTACGCCGACGCAGCACAGAGAGGCAAGTATTGCATTCAGCAAGCCAGTGATCCCAACGCTGCGCCAGCGTGGCGTGGGTTTCGAAGACGTACGTCGGCGTAGGTGAAAGTGGGCGCGAACCCATGCAAATGAGGCGTGACCCCATGCAAATGATGGGCCGAGCGCCAGACAGGTACGTATCACGACAAAACAAAACAGATTATAGCGCACACATGCAAAAATGACATTTGTCCTGCAAGGCTAGTTAAAAACACCTGAACATATTCAAAAATATGGGGATTTGGTCACACTATATAGTCATATAGTGTTAAAGCGGTTCTCCACCCTAAAGTGGAGTCCCGCTGATCGGAACCCTCCCCCTCCGGTGTCACATTTAACACCTTTCAGGGGGGTGCAGATACTTGTCTAAAGACAGGTATTTGCACCCACTTCCGGCCACACGCTACGGGCAAAAGACGGGTTTTTCTGACTTCCCGTCTGTCGCCCGTTGTGTGCTGGGAACACTCGGCTCCCAGCACACAGCGTGTGAGCCAATCGGCGGGCGCAGCGCAACTCGCGCATGCGCCGTAGGTAACCGGGCAGTGAAGCCGCAGCGCTCAGCGTGGATGGCGGGGGGAGCAGCAGAGAGACGAGCGATCGCTCATCCTCTGCTGCGATCGGCGCTGGACTCCAGGACAGGTAAGTGTCCTAATATTAAAAGTCAGCAGCTGCAGTATTTGTAGCTGCTGGCTTTTAATATTTTTTTCCCATGGCACATCCGATTTAAGCCCACTTACTGCGACAAAGTACCGCAAATTAGTGGGTCCTACCCTAGTAATAGAATGAAAGAACCTGGGTCTCAACCATGGGAGATACACTCCTCTATGTGGGAGAACTGAAGGGATTCTTCCTATACACTGGTGGCCACTAATGTGAGGTAATGAAGAGGGGGAGGGGTGCTCCAGCCCAAGAGACCTGGTCAGGGTCTATACAAAATACGTATCACGAACTGGGCATGCGCCGTGACATGGACGCACCCCTATGTGCCTGCTCACAACCACACCGGCAAAACTGCCTAAGCTACGCCGGATCACTGCGTACACCGTGAACATAACGTACGCCGGCCCAGCCCACACATCCAACGCACAATACGCCGACTTGCGTTCCCTGGTGCAGACCTGAGCATGTCTGTTGCTCTGTTGCACCTCCTTTATGGGGAATAACTTTACGCCGGACGTACAACTTACGCGCATCTCGCACGTTCGTGAATCGCCGTATTTCCCTTATTTGCATGTTTGAATGGCTAATCAATGGGAGCGGCACCATGCTCCCAGCCTAAATGTGCTCCCACTCTACGCCGGCGTAAGCAAGATACGTTGGTAGGGTGTAGCCTGTTTTTAGGCGCATATTATTTTGTGGGTCTGGCGCACAGATACGACGCCGCACATTTGTACTTACATGGGCGTAACTTGTTATACGTCGGCGTAAGTGCTTTGTGAATCTGGGCCATTGATACTATTGATTAAGTGAAGAGTCAGACCATCCAAAACTAGTATGACATGATCTGATGATACTCCTTAATCTTTCACTATTTTATCATTTTAAGGGCCCTTTTACACCTGGTGGGATGGAACTACTGCACTGAGCAGCCTCCTCCAATGAAGTCTCAGCGCATCACAAGGTGAAAAGCCTTGTTCCCTATGGGCCAAGTTCATACTGTTGCACTGCATTGGTACGCACTGAAGAAAAAGGTACAGAATGCAGTTGTATTTTTCCAGAACAGCCTGGCGTGACCCAGTCCACTGCATCACATTGCTAAGGTGAAAAGAACTTAATGACATGCCACTTGTGACATTTCAATACATTTCTAAAAACTGGAAATAAAAGTAAACAAAGTGCAATGTGTGGAGATCGACAAATCGGCACCTTATCCTTCCAGTGCACACCAGCGGCCATGCGTTCAGCACGACTATTGGTGTGAAAGAGCCCTAAGATCCCAATAACACATTTTCTGATGAAGTTATTAAAGTCTAAATTATGTCTACATTTTGCTTGTATACAGTAGAAATTCTGTAAGTTATTATCTAAAGCTGACCACAGGTGGATCGAAATTTTGCTGGTTCAGCAGGGACCACAGCAGCTGTCCGTTTTGAAATTGTCACGGCTATACCCTCGTCATTTATTCACATAAATGAATGAATAACTACAAGTACCATCTGACTTGTAGTTCTCAATACAACACAAGTGCGGGGATCATGTCTATTGACAATTTTTCCAGCTGAAAGTTTATACTTCGTTACAGACCTCGATTTCTAATTCAAATACTGCTAGCTAGTAACTCTCCGGATCCAGCAATTAGCTCCCCTACACAGATTCGTACACAAAAGCTCTATTTTGAATACATTCAAGGTTCTTATTTTAACTTAAGTCATGATGAAGGGTGAGTTCTTCCGGACCCCCGAAACGTGTTGGCTGTTTTTAAGTATAAACTAATAAATACAACAATGAATAGACAGCCACCCTTACCATATACAGCATAGCACAGGGCTCACTGTATTTATTAATAAATACATTTGGACTCTTTTATCCTCAATATGGACAAGAAGTCGGGGGAAGGGTCTGAAGGAGATAGACATGTGCAGAACAAAAACATTTGTTTTGCTTTGATTCGTTAACCACTTTAGCCCCGGACCATTTTGCTGGTCAATGACCCGGGCCACTTTTTGCGATTTGGAACTGCATCGCTTTAACTGACAATTGCACGGTCGTGCAATGTGGCTCCCGAACAAAATTGGCGTCCCAAACAAATAGAGCTTTCTTTTGCTGGTATTTGATCACCTCTGCGGTTTTTATATTTTGCGCTATAAACAAAAATATAGCAAAATTTTGAAAACAAATGAATATTTTTTACCCTTTGCTGTAATAAATATCCCCCAAAAGTATATAAAAAATGTTTTTCCCTCAGTTTAGGCCAATACGTATTCTTCTACATATCTTTCGTAAAAAAAAAAAATTGCAATAATTGATTCGTTTGCGCAAAAGTTATAGCGTCTACAAAATAGGGGATAGTTTTATGTCATTTTTATTAATATATTTTTTTTTACTAGTAATGGCGGCGATCTGCGATTTTTATCGGTACTGCGACCTTATGGCGGACACTTCGGACACTTTTGACACATTTTTAGGACCATTGGCATTTTTATAGCGATCAGTGCTATTAAAATGCATTGATTACTGTAAGAATGTCACTGGCAGGGAAGGGGTTAACACTAGGGGGCGAGTAAGGGGTTAATTATGTTCCATGTGTGTGTTCTAACTGAAGGGGGGGTGGGACTGACTAGGGGAAATGACAGATCGCTGTTCATACATTGTATGAACATGCAATCAGTAATATCTCCCCCTGACAGGACCGGGAGCTGTGTGTTTACACACACAGCTCCCGATTCTCGCTCTGTAATGAACGATCGCGGGTACCCGGCGGTGATCGCACACGGTGGGCGCGTGCGTCGGCACCAGGGGCGAGCAGGGGGCGCGCGCGTGTGCCCCCGGCGGCGCGCACACCCCCTAGTGGCTGAAATGCAAAATCACGTAATATTAAGTGATTTCGCGCAGCCGAGCTGACCTGCCGCCCTAAAACTGGGGCGGCTGGTCGGCAACTGGTTAATTAACTAATTTTAGTAGGTTAATTTTGTTTGGTCATTTGATCTATTTGTTTTTGAATTTGATTCAAATTTTCCCAAATTTTACCAAATTGAATTCAATTTGACCAAATTCAGAAAATTGTAATTGACATTCGAATTCCAATTTTTTTTTTATTCTAATGAAGCTACAAAATTTTTGCACATCTAAGAACTGCAATATATTTACATTCCTTTCCAAATTTAAATCGAATTCCAATACGAATCATGTTCAAATTTTGCTATTTCTGACAAATTTTGTTTTGTTATAATGGGGAATTTGTTTATATTTGTTACTGTTGTTACTTGGATACATCAGAGCTTCTGAATAACGAAAAAATAGTCAGAATTTCAATTGGGAACAAAATGAATCGCACATGTCTAGAAGGAGCCTGGGATTGCATCCATAGCTCATTTACAAATAAATATTAAGTAGACATTTTTTTTTCTGCAAAAGGTGGTCCTACTATTTAAGTTTAAATAAAGAGGTTGTAAACTCGCAAAAAAATAAAATAACCTGCAAGACAAAGGTATAATGAACTATTATGCATCGCATACTAGCTTATTATGAAATACTTACCTTAGAACAAAGCTGTTGCAGCTGTCCCCGTACACCGATGTGACTGGCGACATGTCTCCCGACATGCGCGTGGGTGCCGCTGGTCATGGCATAGCTACTGAAGAAACGGCACGGGCGAGCTGTTTCTTCAGTGTGCATGTGCCGATGAAGCAAAAAACCGACGTCTCCGCCAAGCGACCTGACCTTAACCCCTTCTTTCTCGAACACAGTTCAACACCCCATAAATTTCAGACTCTCAAAAAAGCTAAATAATTTTCCAATTCTGTTGCTAGAGGTAACAGCCTATCCCGGACGAGCCCCCACGTGTAGCACTACCCCCGCAGGAGCTGCTGGTTATATTTTGGATGTCCAGGGTGAAAGGAGATTCCAAAAATCTCAATGTCCACACACAATGTCCCTCTTTTCTCTTTGGCTTTTATTTGGGAGAACTTTAGTAGAAAAGTAGGATGAGGGGTGGAAGGGTAGGTAGGTTCAGGTGCAAAGTAAGGAAACACTCCTGTTTCCAGCAAACAGTTCTCGTCGCCACTCTAGCCAGAGTGGGTATTGCTCACCCGGATAGGTCCCTCTCACTGGCCTAGCAGCCGGGATGGCACACGGAATAAAGTACAGTCTCTGCCACAGACCTTCCTTTGTAGATGAGATTTTTAGGTCCTGGAATCGTCTGCCACATGATTTAGCACCCGGATCTCTTTAACTTTGCTTCACCAGAACTTTAGATCTGACAGGCGACACTGTCAGACCTCTCGGTGTACGGTGCATCCTCTGATGAAGTTTCCAGGCCTTCCCCCAAGGCACCAGCCTCTTGCATGGTCCTCACCAGGATAGGTCCTCCCCTGGCTTCCTTCATCAAGTGGCTTCCTCCTGCAGGACAGACAGCACAGGATCACCTCTGCAGTACAGGCCCCAGCCAGACAACTGGGCCCCTCAAACGAAGCTGCAACCTCGGGCCAACGTGGTCCCAGAGCTAGGATTCATAACGCGCACCCCTGGCCAGACGGACGACAGATCCCGCACCAATGGCGTCTATCCCTTAAGTACCCCTCCCCAGCATGCATAGCGGGACGACCACTCCCACTGATTTGCTGCTGAGGGGGACACTCAAAACACCATGACCTGGCTGCTGCCACCCTTGGCCTGGGGTGGTAACAACACCCCCATGCAATCAATGGTGGATACTCCCAGCACAGCCATGGCTGGAACAGAGGCTAAATTGCCCTCAATCATTAAGGTCTGAGCCAAATACCAGCTCAGATCCCCACTAAATTTAAAGCAGTGCCTGTTCTTCAGGAGCAGGGCGCTACACTTGCATAGCTTTTTATGTAGCTGTCGGGGAAAGGGTGGATCATTTAAGTGACAGCTTTGAGTCTGCTAGGGCTACTGGCAATACATCCAAGATAATGGCACCCAACAGCAGTCACAGGCCTTTTGGATGTCTACACAAGGGAGGCTTTTACGGGTAAATAACATGTCTAAAATACATTAAGGGCCAAATTCCCAAAAACGTAGCCTAACTTAACTTTCAGCAGTTAAGTTACACAGGCGTTAAATTTCTACCTAAGTGCCCGATCTTCAAAGCACTTACCTAGAAATTACACGCCGTGTAACTTAAGTGCCTCCGTCGCAAGGCGGTCCTCCTCTCCGGGGGGCGATTACAATTTAAATGAGGCGCGCTCCCGCGCCGGCCGTACTGCGCATGCGTGTGACGTAATTTTCCCGACGTGCAGCGTGCGAACGTAATTTACGCCGGGCTTTGTGGATTGCGACGGGACAATAAAGTTGCAACGGGTGAAAAAAAAAATACGCGCCGGGAAAAAAAATTCAAATTTAAAAAAAAAACACGGCGATCGAAAAAAAGGTCTGGTTTTACATGGTGTACTAACTTTCCACATTGTAAAACCAGCCCTAATTTTGCGCAAGCAAATCGGAACTTACGCAGAAACCACAATGCTTAAAAGCTTTGTGGATCTGCTTAAGTCCTCCTTTGCATACGCAAAGCGGCATTTCAATGAGAAATGCCCCCAGCGGCGGATGCGGTACTGCATCCTAAGATCTGACAGTGTAAGTGTCTTACAGATGTCAGATCTTCTGCCTAACTTTGGAAAAATCCTTTTGAGGATCGTTTCCAAAGTTAGGCACAGAGATACGCAGGCTGAACAGCAGTTCCGCCTGCGTATCTCTTTTGAAGATTTGGCCCTAAGTGCCCATATAATCTTATGAGAAGCTTATTGTTGAAATGAATGGTCTCTTTAAAAGTGGTAAACAGGGCTTTGTATTTATAGAGTAGACATCCTCTTCTGCAATCAGTGTTGTACATGTCCTACAGGTGGCAGCAGAACATTTTGGTTAGGATGATGACCTGGAGACCAAATGAATTTGACTGTAGAAATGAATAAATACATCAGTTTCTAATATGCATCTTAGTACATGCAAATTTATGTATATGGGTTAAAGCAGATCTTAACCTTAACTGAATGTGAATGAGGTGTGAATGACCCATATAATTTCCTTCCCCCTTTCACGCTATACCGCAGAACATAGATGCGAATCCGCCATATAAGAAAGAATAAGAACTCTGTTTTGCATTTTATACAACAGTTTTGCTACTTGAAAATGGACAAGTGTGAATAGGCCATGAATAAAAGACTTGTTTTTGCCTTTTTTAATCCCTTGTTACACCTTGCTGATGCTGATCTCATGCAGGCACTTCTTTTATACATGTCCTCAAGTAATGGCATTTAATAGAGCAGGTTTCCTAATGATGTATCATGCCTGAGTAATATGTACTGAAACAGCCAACTGTAGCCTTGATTGGAAGCCTGTATGACAGGATGACAACACAGAAGCACAAGACAGGGTATATGTTGTCACTTTATAACAGGAAGTGTCTGAACTAAGATTTTTATGGCAGTATTACTACTTATTATTTATATAAACACTGGACATATAAAAATATTTAAAATATCTTTTAACCACTAGCCGACCGCAATACGTATATATTTGTTGTGATTTGCAAATGGTTTACTGAGATTATGGTAACCGTTTTTTTTTCTGCAGGTGGCTGGCTTTCTCGTGAAACCAGTCCGAGCGGCTCATGAGCCCTCCCTCCGCTCGCCGGTGTTTCTGAGGCCCCGTACACACGACCGGTTTTCTCGGCAGAATCCAGCAAGAAACTCGATGGGAGACGTATTCTGCCGAGAAAACCGGTCGTGTGTACACTTTTCGCCGAGAAACCCGTCGGGAAACTCGTCGAGCCAAATAGAGAGCATGTTCTCTATTTCCTCTTTGGGCAATGGGAAAATTTGGCTTGACGAGTTTTCTGACAGCCGAACAAGGAACTCGACGAGCAAAACGATGTGTTTTGCCCGTCGAGTTTCTCGGTTGTGTGTACGGGGCCTCAGACTTACCGTTTCCACAGGTTCGCCAAGAAAAACAATCCGACGGT
This sequence comes from Rana temporaria, assembly GCF_905171775.1. Taxonomy (NCBI): domain Eukaryota; kingdom Metazoa; phylum Chordata; class Amphibia; order Anura; family Ranidae; genus Rana; species Rana temporaria. The sequence goes on from NC_053491.1 coordinate 334,141,087, forward strand.
GCGGCTGGCTGCTACCTTAGGTGATCAAAGAGTTAACACTCCTTGATCAACTCTATGACCTTGGAGGACCGGAGCGACGTCATAATGTCACGTCCAGTCCAGGCTGGAAGAAAATAATTTAAAACAGACTTTAATTTTTTCAACTTTCTATCTTTTAAATCTTCTGCTCTTGTTGTTTTAACTTTGGATAGTAAAACATTTTTTTTTCTGCCAGTAAATACCTCATACAGCCCACTTCCTGTTTCTTGTCTGGTCATTATCCTAGGCTTATGACATCACGCACAGCTCACTCTCTCACTCTCGTGAGAGTTTGCCAGGAAGGGAGGGGGTGTAAGTCATACGAGGGCCAATCAGAGCTGCAGAGCTGGAGGTGTGCCTCTGTGTGTCTGTGTAAATCCAGGAAGTGAACAGGCAGCAGCTTCAGCTGCCCACAGATAAAATTATTGCAGCCAGACTCAGTGGAGGGAGATTTCTGCAACATATTTGGCAAATACAGAATGACAGTATATATAAAATAATACGCAAAGTGGTTGGAGGGAAGCTTCAGAATGGCAAAGATGTTTTTATTGCAAATTATGTGAGCAGACTGTAGTTCCTCTTTAACCCCTTCAGCCTATTTTTCCAAAAAAAATGTTGCTAGAAATTTACTTAGAACTCCCAAACATTATATATATTCTACCACCCTAGAGAATAAAATGGCGGTCGTTGCAATACTTTTTGTCACACCCTATTTGTGCAGCGGTCTTACAAGCGCACTTGTTTTAGAAAAAAACACTTTTTTAAATTAAAATATAAGGCTACGGACATTGATCTGGGCCAACACAAGGGCTTCTTTGTTGAGGTAGGGGTGCACCACCCTTTCTTCTTCTCTTTCCCTTTTTTTCTTTTTTCTCTCTCTTCTTCTTGGGACAGCAGACGGGAAATAACCCTTAATACTTTAAAATAAATAAAACGACAGCAGACAACTGTTGGATGTTAAAGGCCGCGGTTGTTTAATATTGGTTTCAAATTATTGTTAATAAATACTTTCAACAAATTTTCATAAATAAATAAGCATTCAAATAAGCCTTAAAGCTAGCCTAGCCACTACGGCTCAGGCTGCCAATACAATTACCCAGCTTCAAACCAAAACAATAGCATAAGCTAATAAATAATAATAATATTATTTATAAATATCATAATTTAAATAAATATGATATAAAATAAAGCTAGTCCCCCTTTGTTATAAAATCCTTTTTTTTTTCTTTTTTTTTCTTTTTTTTTATAAAAAACAAAGGTGACACTACCACATACCAAACACAGCGACAAAATATTATATATAAAAAAAAAAGGGGTGGGAAAGAACACCACAGCTCCTAAGTCTTCTGAGGCGAATGAGTCTGAGCTAGCGGAACCCCGGCTTAAATAGCCCAAAACTGGGCTGGTTCCGACTAGTTCAAACTGGGTTTTCCCGGGCTTTCTACCCCAGCACCTAAGGTTATCTGTAGGGCAATGAGCCCGCCAAATTCCCCCACAGTGAGAGGTCATTTATAGGGCAAATAAGCCCGCCAAATTCCCCTGGGGAACCTAAACCTGTTTAACCCGTCGCTTTCCCATGAGGAAAAGGGGGGCTAGAAACTGCCTTCCCCCTTTTCCTGTCATTCTTTCGTTCCTTTTCTTTGTTTTTCTATTGTTACTTTTTTTTGTTTTTTTATTTAATCAGCTATTGTTTGTTATTGTTGCTGGCCCCTTGGGTCTAGTCAGTGCTCCAGCTAGGCGGCCCTGAGTTGGGTCTGAATTTGATCTTGTTGGGAGATAGATGTAGTAGGAGCACCCAAGGCAATAAGATGTGCTAGCGTTATGTTTGTATTCGCAATAACTTGTATTTGTATGTTTGTTCTCCTGACAATGACGAATGTTATCTTCCTCCCCCCTCCTTTTTTTTTTGTATACCCTTTTTATTTGTAAACTTTAATAAAAATATTGGAAACGAAAATATAAGGCTACGGTAAAGTTAGCCCATTTTTTTTTTATATTGTGAAAGATGATCTTATACCGATTAAATTGATACCCAACATGTCACGCTTCAAAATTGCACCCGCTCGTGGAATGGCGTCAGACTTTTACCCTTAAAACCCGAGGGACCCCAGAAGATGGTGTTCGGGTGAAAACGAGCTGCACAGTGGAGGTAAGTATGATATGTTTGTTATTTAAAAAAAACAAAACAAAAAAAACCTGATCCTTTAGTATCACTTTAAGCTTTACGTTAGAGTTCTCCCTAAGTCTGTGATCATACATGCCGTCAATTTGTGACATTGATTGAGCACATATAACTGGCCAGACATGGGAATGGGATCAGCCTTGCCAGAAGGGCATGTCAGCGGGTTTAGGGAGTGAACGGATTTCCCTGGAATGGACGTAGCATTTTTTTCCATCTTAAACCTTATAAATCAGCTTCAAAGATTTTCCCAGAGTTCCAGGAAGGAAATAAAGTCATTAGTGAAGTCTGATTTTTTTTTTTTGTGAAATGACTAAATAACTTGGAGGAGAATTGCCAGTAATTCAAGTCAGCGTGCACTTTTGACACAGCTGCAGTATTCATTTTACATTTTATTAGGAACATTTTTATTTTTAGTTCAAAGCATATTTTGCCATTTAATGTAGCTCACTAGTCAGGCACTACTTCATTGCTCACACATATCGGGTTCACTTTGTTATGTTTTATAGATAACAAGCTTTTCCCATGATAAAAAGCAGTGGACATAGAGTCCTTACAGTCTGTACCGCTGAACTGGGGCTTAAACTGACACAGAAGCGCAGGGGGAGCCTGGAAGTCGGGATAGATAAGGGGCCCTCTGTGCCACAGCTGATCCTTCAAACTTCTCTGCAGAGGGAATAAGAAAAATTTGAGCTTCATCAAGAAGAACATGAAGCACACTGGGATCTATTTAAAAAAACTCATTGGACAAATGTCACAAGCATTCACCCAGCTGTCACAAATTCTGACAGTTGCTTTGCTTATTACAATGATTTCTTGTGATCATCAGCTCTATCTAGTGGCTATTTTCCTGGTTAAGGCATTTCAGCAAAAATACTGTATTTTGGCCACTAGACTGAAATCGACGTATTAAGCACAATACAGTCAGAATTCATAAAAACTAGGGGTGTAACGGATCGTCACCGATCCGTGATCCGAACGGGCCACCCCGTTCGGATCGGCACACCCCGCGATCCGCGGAGCGCTCCGGAGCCTAGGCCTAGGAAAGTCCCCGGCTTCGGCCTAGCTCCGGAGCGGCGGCCAGTCTGCTTGCCAGAGCCCAGCGTGACACGCCTCCCCGGGGAGGCGTGTCACGCTGTGCACTGGGCTCTAGCAAGCTGAATGGGAATGTTAGCAGTGAAGCACTGGTGTGAGAGGAGGGGGGGGAAAGGGGGAAAAAAGAGCACAATAGCAATTCACAGGGGTGGATTAAAGAGGAAGCAGGTGAGGCTGTTTGGGACTTAAAGTACAATCTTGATGTTTTTACAGCAAAAAAAAAAAAAAAAAAAAATATATATATATATATATATATATATATATATATATATTTTGCTGTAAAAACATCAAGATTGTACTTTAAGTCCCAAACAGCCTCACCTGCTTCCTCTTTAATCCACCCCTGTGAATTGCTATTGTGCTCTTTTTTCGGATCAGCAAAAAAAAAAAAAAAAAAAGGTTCCTTTTTTTAATTGGTCCAAAAAAAAAATATATTATTTTATTATATATATATATATATATATATATATATATATATATATATATATATATATATATATATATATATATATATATATATATATATATATATATATATATATATTTTTTTTTTTGGACCAATGAAAAAACGGACCCTTTTTTTTTTTTTTTTGCTGATCCGAAAATGATCCGATCCGTGACTCCTGATCCGAGGATCGATCCGATCCGTGAGTTTTTTGATCCGTTGCACCCCTAATAAAAACTAGGGGAATACTTATAAGATTGGGCTAGCATTTTTTTTTTAAATAGACCCCAGTGTATTTTTTGAGAAAAGGAGGGGGGGCTGCAGGCAGAAGCCCTAAAAATCAATATGCAGCTGCAGCCCGAAAGCTACAGACAACATGCAGCCAATCACAGTTCATCCAGGAAGTGCATTGCGCAATTTGAGAAATGATTAAGCACTTTGTGTGAAACGCATTTGCTGAACAATGTGAAGATCCTTTGTGTAATGGTATGGCCCGTGATACCCAGAGACTTTTGAAGGATGCGGGGGACTCCTCTGCCAGCTTCACCAATGACTCTTGTGTCTAGGGTCATCCTATGTCCAAAAGGGGCATAGGATGACTGAGAAATGATATCTCGGTTTACATGAGATGGGACAGTAATGATAATTCATGTACTGCAGGATATCTTGAAATATTACAAGTTGTTCATTCTGAACCCAACAGGTCAATAGGAGAGTGACTCATTCAATGTGGAACATAGACTGTTGAGGTGCTAATTACGTCTACCTGGCTGTAGTGTTAAAACTTGCTGTGATTGCATTCTATTGTCTATTGTGCTGATTAAGTCTGCCTCTCAAGAACCTTTTCATTGTGTGAAGTTCTATTGATGATAATATGTGTTGTGACTTAGCACCCTCTAAAGGTCAGACATCTGACTTATGTTTACTAAAGGAATGTGTATTGTGTAGCAGGTGAGAATAGCTTATCGCGGAGTCGGAATGTCTGGGTAAATAACTAGTAATTAGCTCATGTAGATTATCTGAATGTCATTATCTAAAGAAATGTGTATTGAGCACCCATTGTGTCATGTTGTGGGTGGAGTTGATTCATTGTTCACTCTTGGTTTCTACTGTATAAAGCCTGAGTTTTACCATTAAAAGATCCAATCTGTTTGGAACCAGAGAACAGAGCCGTGTCTCGTTATTCTGGGGGAAATCCAATGGGTCCTGTCTGCTGGATTGTGGAGTGTCGGAAGCTGTCTTGGGTTGGTGGAATGGAATATCGTAAACGGCGTTAACCCCTGACCGTTACACCTCATGTGTCATGTTTTTTAAACCTTTGACTCTACAATAAACCAACAAATTTTTCTTTATCTCTGGATGTGCCACTTTTTCTCTTTGTTGCATGGATTTTCCAGGTTGCGGACCTCGGCAGCCACCCAGTCTTGTTACCACAGTAGTATCGAGATCTTTAATTTGTAGACAGCCTTGGAGCCTTGGAGCTCAATATACACCTAATACACACTTTGAAAAAAGGTCTTCTTTTTTTTTGTAATTCCTTTATTTACCAAGTTAAGTTACAAGTCGCAGTCAAAAATAACAAGATATACAATATCTCAATCAAGAAACAGATAAATACACTTAGGTCAAAACAGAATACAGCATACCCAGCATTGCATAAAATTTGCGACCATAACGACCATTGCATTTGTGAAGATAATATTCAGCGCAACGAGCTAGGATGAACATCGTACATTAATAGAAAAGACCATTGTGCATACTCTGTATTGCATAAAACAGTAAAATAAACTGATAGCGAATGCATGGGAAGACAAAGTAACCTAGATTTGGACTTTTCAATCAATTTAGAGGGAGATAAAACTCTGAAAAAAGGTCTTCTAAAAAAACGTTTGCAGATTATCACACTGGAAGAAACACCATTAAAGATCCAGTCATCTTCTTGTATAGTTATAGTACACACAGTACATTGTTTTCCATCTCAATCTGTGATGCCGTGATAGAGGGGTACTTTTAGACCCTCTAAACTAGGGCTGTTACTGATTACAATTTTCGTGTTTGATTAATCGATTTTTTTAAAATCGATTAATCGACTAATTTCGATTAATTATAATGCACATACAGATCCAACTACTTTTAGCTGATCTCCTTGCAGGCTGATTCCCAGTGCAGCTACCAACCACTGGAAAAATGGATACCAGGATACAAAAAAACACACAAAGGAACACTCGATGGAAATAGCATTAAAACTTTTATAGTCTTCAAGTAGGTAACAAAATAAATATTACACGGGAGATAAAATCGATGTAGCTGAGTCTAGATTGGTGACAAAAAATCATTTTAAGATGGTGGATAGGAATGGATACATCCCATTAAATAGCTGCCACCATAGGTTGTGGCTGTGTAACATACCTCGTGGCCAATTTGTAAGATTGCGAAGAAACTGCACTAGGGAATCGGATTTCCTGGTGCAGTCTCGCGAGCTGGCCACTAGGTTTGTTGCTAAGGGATACTCCAAACCTTTGATTGAGCAAGAAATAGAGAAAATCAGGATTGCAGATAGAAATTTGATGATACAAGATAATCCTCCCAAAGATGATCTAGTGAACAATAATTTCAAGATGCTATTGGATTTTAATGTCCAACACAAAGCATTTGAAAAAATTGTTGCCAAATATTGGCCGATACTAAGGGGAGATTCAATTCTTGGCCCTGCGCTTCCTGAGAGGCCTCAGTTTATCTATAAAAAAGCACCGTCTTTGAGAGATAGATTGGCCCCTGGAGTCACTGACCCTCCTGTTATTCCTCGTCCCAGGCTCTTTAATTTTTTGTCAGGGTTCTATGCCTGTGGCAGATGTGCCACATGCAAACATGCAAACCTGAACATTAAAAAACGTAAAACTTTTACTTCTAATGTAACCCACGTAGAATATCCGATAAAGCAGCTAATCACCTGTGCCACAGAGGGTGTAGTATATATGCTCGAGTGTGACTGCGGGTTACAATATATAGGGCGCACCTCACGTGAGCTGCACGTGAGAGTGGGCGAGCATGTGAGCAACATTAAACGTGGCATTAAGACCCATAGTGTATCTAAACACTTTAGAGACCATCATCAAAGAGACCCCAAATGCCTCAAATTCTGGGGTATAGAGAAGGTCTCTAGACACTGGAGAGGGGGTCACTACATTCGACAATTAAGTCGTCGTGAATCCTATTGGATCTATGAGATGAAGGTTTCAGTGCCGTTGGGATTAAACGTTGAGTTTGATCTCAACTGTTTTATATCTAATCGTTGAGAAATTTATTGGGGATTTTTATATATTTTTATATATATAATTTTTATTTTTATATATAAATTTTAAATAATATATCTGTATTTTATTTTAAATGTTTTTATTGAATTATTTAATTACTGCTTGGTTCTTATGATGATGATCATGTGATAATTGAGGTCTGGAAGAGGTAAAGGCGGCTGACGTCTAATTTATATTATTTATTCGTTTGTTTTTAATTTTATATTGCCTGGCTGATGTACATTAGGATTTATTATCCTTTGTCTGGTGTTTTTTTCTTTAAACACTAGATGGCGCCAGCCTTAGGCTAATTGTATTGTAACTTTTTGGCCCTTAAATAAATATTTTATCTATCTTGTACTCTGCTTTGTGGACACAAGATGGCGCTGGCTAACTAGTCCCTGTGAATGTTGCTATGGCAACCACATGGTATATATTGCGCTGCGGGACGTCCACGGAGATCCCCGCCCCACGCTGATGAAGTCCCGCCCACTTTGGGACGTAACGCGTACGAGGGGGAGGAGCTACGTCGACGTCATCCGCGTTTGCCTCACAGAGACCCAACAAGCTGTGTACATTGATCCGGACGTTCGTTCCGGTAACTGCTGTTATACCTGCACACGGTCTATGAGTGCAGGACTATGTGAGTTTTTTATCATATACTTTTAAATTTCATTAAACGTTTTAAGCAGTTAGCACTTAGAATTGTCCTTCTTACTCCTTTTCGGTCCATGTTATTGCTGTATGGGAGAGTGTTGCCTTGCTTATTGCCCGCTGGTGCCATCTGGTGGATTCTTTGGAATTGAACCCATGTAAAGCTGATTACCTATCTCTGGAGATTTTGCTTCTTGCCTTTTGACCTAGCCACAGGTCGAAGTATTGAGGTGAGAGGCCACCCTTTACTCTTGGTGGAGGTTAACCCTTTCCTGTGGGTCACGGATCTGTTGAAGATTATTGCACTTCTGATCACCATTGATTTTTTGGAGCACTTTTATCACTTTGCACTTTATGGACTTTACCAAATTGATTTATTGATTTATTATTGTATTTATTTATTGTATTATTTGCGCTGCACTATTTTTTCTATATGATGTAGCTACATAAACTGTAAAAATGGTACGAGTAATACCAACTGGTAGCAAAAGCAGTCATAAAAACATGTAGCTAAGTATGATACTGGTATAAAAATGTGTACAACGATACCACTGCTGAATCCAGATGAGGAGGGGTTAACATCAGTCCGTCAGCATGTAGATGTCTCATGAAGGGAACTATCACAACTCCCAGTGGATGGCTGTAGAATCCCAGGTTGATAGAGGGAAGTGTAACAGCCCTTGCGTGTGGCAGATAGTAAGGTCCTGCCGGCATGCAGATATGAAGGCACAGCAAAGGAGCCCTTCAGATGGACACGGCAAGCCCCATCGGTGTTCGTGATGTGACCGGTTCGCCGACGAAATTCCCTGAAGACCCAGAAGCCAGGGGAGAGTTGAGTACCGATCAAAAGAATTTTGATCGATCAAAAAAATTTAACAATTAATCGAGAAATTAATAGTTAATTTCCATAGCCCTACTCTAAACATGTTGATGCTCTTTTGATTGCCTCACCCTTACTAGCAGAAAGTCATTGTAATGGTCACCACCGTTTACGATATTCCCATTCCATCAACCCACGACAGCTTATCTGACACTCCACAATCTCGCAGACACGATCCATCCCATTTCCCAAATAACAGAGACACAAGCTCTAGTTACTGGTTTCAAAATGTATGAACGCTTTTAATGGTATCTTAGCTTTCTTATATACAGTACAGCATGTTAAAGTTAATCACAGGGACAAAGAACTCTCCATCCACACAGCACACCATGGGGGGCTTCAATACACCTTCTCTTAGACAATGACATCCAGTTGAGCTAATCATTAGTCATCCCCCAGACGTCCCGTCTCCGATACTAAGTGATTCACCTGCATAATACACATTTCTATGTCAGACGTTTTGGCATCGATTTAACATGACCTAATTACTACAGCTGAGAAGTCAGACGTTATGACTTTCACCTGCTATTCCTATCACATAGTATCATCAAAAAACTTTTCACACAAACACATTCCTTTACTAAACATAATTGACATGCTAATTCCCTACCCCTGTAAGGAGAGATCTGACCTTTAGACTGCTAACTCACAACACATATCTATCATCAATAGCATCTTCACACAAACAGTGTTATTAGCATACATAATGAAAGGTCTTGGAGAAGACCCAATTAACACCTCAAAAGCATGTGTCCCCACATTGAATGAAAACACTCCACTGACCTGATGGGGTCAGAATAACCAACTTGTAACATCTCAAGATATCCTGCAATATATGAAGTATCATTAATGTCCCATCTCATGTAATTTATAATTAATATTTCCCAGTCACCCTATGCCCAAAAGGGGCACAGGATGACCCTAGACCCAAGAGTCATTAGTGACACTGGCACAGGAGTACCCCTCATCCTTCAAAAGTCTCTGGGCGTCATGGGTCATTCTATTACAGTCATATCTGAACCTTTTAGCAATGGTGTGGTGCTTCGGTTCTTAGCTTTGTTATATTAGAGGGCTGGCAGCTGGACATGATTTTGGTTCCATAGAAAGAAATAGAAAAAAAAACACGAAGATTTAAGTGCCTCTGTAAGACATTTTAAACCCTAATTTCTCCACAAAGCTTATAGTTACAGAACTAAATGAAGGCTTCTTTTAAGGTGCTTTTACCGCTTGTCTGTTGACAAAGGAGCAGGACTTGCCAATACATCCAAGTGCGCCCACTCACGAAACGCGTCCATTTTTGGCGACGTCATCCCCTACAGCCTGTTTTTCCTTATGTTCCAAGCCTCGTTTTGAGGCAGCCTTCCGGAGCCAACGTTTCCATCTGTCGGAAGAGACATCGCTGACATCTAGAAACGTACATTACCATAGACTAGGGAACGTCACCCTGACATCATATACCATGCCTGTAACTTCCACTCATGTGAGTTGATTAACTTTTCATGTTTATTAAAAGCTTATGTTAAAAACAACTGCACCCAGAGGCGCCTCTCTCCTTGTGTTTGTTTGCAGTCTGTGGAATATGGTTTTCATCCTATTATGACGGCAGCCCTGCTTGCATCCTTTGGATGTTTTTCAACCCCTTGCATCACTTCAACATAGACTTTCCCAGACTGTGTATACATCTTACGGTCAGATCATTGATCTAATATAGAATATGATTTTTATTGCAGAGTTGCATTGGCACATATGTGATTTCTGAGTTGTTGCGCCTTCACTTGTTTTATTATCTTCTTTCTGGGGAACTGTTGCCAAAGTGTCTGGGTGGGTGCTGACCTGAGTCACCTGGGCTTGTCTAGGTGACTACATCTTAATTAGCATTCTGTTTAATAAAGATCACTGTTTATGTTTGTTAGCTGTTCCTTAGATGTACTGATGATTAGATTGCTGTTTACAGTTTGTATTGTTTTATGTGATCAAGCTCTTACCTGATTTTGTGTGGTATACAGTATATCCTGTGTGAATTTACAATAAAGTCAGTCCCAGTTTGCACCTAAGCTAGTGCCGTCTTGTTCTTGGGTGCAAGTCTCGGCTATAATACCTGGTTTCTAGTTCCAGAGTAGAGGAAGCTGTATCTCAGCAGAAGCACCAAGGTTGGGTACCAGGCGGTCCATCACGCTTACTTATTGCTTTGCTTCTCTATGTTTTATAAATTCAGGTCAGCCTTCAGATTTCCACCTATTAGTTAGGTTGCCACCATTCTACTTTTATTCTGTACCCTTTAGTAATAATGGTATGGATATGGGTTTTTCTATACTTATCTTTTTTTATAATATTGATGTCTTTTATATTTTTAGTACTGTATAGGTTTGTATCTGGGTTACAACCTTCTGGAAGATGCTTTATAGTATATGTATGGCCTTATTTCATGCCTATTTTGATGAATGTGATGGTCATGTTCGCTGCTCTATTCCGTTTGGAGAGTACCTATGCGTTATATGTTTAAAAGTGCGACCCATTGTCATTTTTATGTCTCTATTACTATTATGATGGTTGTATGTATATACTACGGCTTTTTTTTCCTGTTCTGTGTATACAATGCATAAGACTAAATAAAAAGAGATTAAAGGGGTTGTAAAGGTAAAAAATGTTTTTCCTAAATAGCTTCCTTTAACTTAGTGCAGTCCTCCTTCACCTACCTCATCCTTCGATTTTTAAATGTCCTTATTTCTTCTGAGAAATCCTCACTTCCTGTTCTTCTGTCTGCAACTACACACAGTAATGCGCTGCTTTCTCCCTGGTGTGGAGTGTCATGCTCTCCCCCTCCCTTGGACCACAGGAGAGTCAGGATGCCCACTAAGACACACAGCTCCTTTCACTATCTGCAACGTAGAGAGCGTCCTGACTCTCCTGTAGTCCAAGGGAGGGGGCAAGCATGACACTCCACACCAGGGAGAAAGCCCCGCATTACTGTGTGTAGTTAACGACAGAAGAACAGGAAGTGAGGATTTCTCAGAAGAAATAAGGACATTTAAAGGCAAAATCGAAGAATGAGGTAAGTGAAGGAGGGCTGCACTAAGGTAAAGGAAGCTATTTAGGGAAAAAAAATTGTACCTTTACAACCCCTTTAAAGCGGAGGTCCACCCGTTTTTCTTTTAAAAGCCAGCAGCTACAAATACTGCAGCTACTGACTTTTAAAAAAATGGACACTTTCCTGTCCAGCACGCCCGCAATGTCAGCAGACGAGGCTGAGCAAACGCTCGGTCCTTGGCTGCTTCCGCCGCCATCCGCGCCGCGCTGTCACTGGTATCCGCTCTCTCCTGGGAACAGTGTTTTCCAGAAGACAGCGAGGGTGTGACGTCACGAGGCTGGACTCACCGCGGGAGTCAGAACCCGTAAGTGGTGCAAATACCTGTCTCATACAGGTGTCTGCACCCCCCTCCCCCCTGAAAGGTGCCAAATGTGACACCGGAGGGAGGGATCCAAAAAGCGGAGGTTCAATTTTTGTGTGAACCTACGCTTTAAGCATACAAATTATGATTTCACACTGCTAGGAAGTGGCAACCAAATATTTAAAGAGGAAAGGTGAGTGCTACATTATTTTCACCTTCTCCACAGCATTCTGCTCTTGTTTCACATGTGGCCGATTCATTTTAAACTATAATCGTTATCATTTGTAACTGTATGCGCCATTCTGACACTGCATCTCATCCTTTCCTACACACTTCAAACCTGCTTGTTCACTTACTGCACAGTCACTTTTATCTATAGAGGAATCTGTTTGAAGCTGCAAGTGATATCCTCTGGAAATCATTAAGAAATTGTTTTTCTGTTCTTCGTCTGATGACTTTGATATGAGTTATCGTGCAGGCTGCACACCTGGTGGGTGTTGCTGAATTTCTGGAGCGTTGTGCAATGTTCATGAGATGTATGTACATGTGCCTTTCTGACAAAATGTTAGCACAGTCTGTGAGAATGTTGTCAGCTATTTACATGTTTGACATATTACTTCATGTTTGGCCTGCACACCATGCTAGGAGTGGTGAACTAGAGCACACGAGAAAAGGGTTGAGTAACCTTGGACAAAAGTGAGATGTTCAAATTTGCCACTTTGGGAATGAAGTATTACATAATGTTGTTTTCAAGTAACCCAAATGCTTTGTAATATATTGGTTTGAAATTAGTTATTTCATCCTCATCTTGTCTCCCATGCCTTGTGTCCACGTGGCTTATGAAATTACCACTCTGTACTGGGTCCTTAGTCAACACAATTGTCAGCTTATAGCAGTTGGTCAGAATCAAACTTTCTTTATCTTTCTTTCATCTGCCAGGACAGCTGGTTACTGTGAAATGCCTAAAGGCCCGTACACACAATCGGAATTTTTGACAACAATTGTCCGACGGACAGGGGTGGACTGACAACTCATGGGGCCTGCCGGCCAATAGGAGATTGTGGGGCCCCCGGGCAATAGGAGATTAAGGGGCCCCCGGGCAATAGGAGATTAAGAGGCCCCCGGGCAATAGGAGATTAAGTGGCCCCCGGGCAATAGGAGATTATGGGGCCACACAGTATACACACACACATACAGTATACATACACAGACACACAATATACACACACAGTATACACACACTGAAAGGGTACTGGAGAGGCGGGGCAGCTATAATCTTGCGATTTTTTTAAAAACACAGATTTTTACATACTGTCTCTAAGGCTGGCAACCCTGATGTGGCATGGGGCCCTCGGGCAGTGCCCTAATGCCGAATGGTCAGTCCGCCCCTGCCGACGGGCCTGTTTTAACGGACAACCCGACCATGTGTACACTCCATCGGACAAACTTTTTTGCTTTTTCATCGGACAAATGTTTGCTGTGAGAACAGACAAACTTTCCGGTTAGAAATGTCCTACGTCGGCTAATCCGATCGTGTGTACACAAATCCATCCGATTTTTTGCTTGCATATGATCGAATTATGGAAGTCAACAGAGGCTTCTGCTAATTTACTAAGCTCTGGAGCAACTCCATTGCATTTCTCTCTCTCTCTATGCAAAGAGAAAAAAAAACTACAGGTTACTGTGATAATAATAATAATAATAATAATAAAAGAAATGTAATAATTAAAAAATGTCTAGATCAGGGTTTAAACTAGGTCAGTGCCAGAGTTAGTGTTTGGGTCAAGGTCAGGCTCAAAGGTCATGGTCAGTGTATTTTGGGCAGGATTTTTTTTTTAAAGCATTTTTTAAATTAGTCTCAGTTAGTATCAGTGTCAGTGGGTTTTAGGTAGGATAAAACAAAAAAAGCGAAATGCTTACTATTGTTTTTGGGCTATACTATGGGTATATACAACAACTTACATGCACATATCACTGCAATTGTCTAGAGCAGGAGAATTTATTTTGGGTTGTTCTTTGGTGGTAGGTTATAGTAGTAAGTAACAAGAAATATACAGCTAAATTAAAAATATATATATATATTTTTACTATTTTTGGCCAGCTTTCCTATGATAATAAAAAAAACAACCAGCATATATCCATTACCATTCACCACCAAATAAAAGCCCAATTTGTCCTGAAAAAAAAAAGGTATAATCTACCTGGATGCACAAAGTAGTTGTGATGATATATACAGTTTTACTAACACATGTCAAAATTGCTAAATTGTGCTTATGCATTTACATTTTTTTTAGCCTTAGGCCTTGTACACACGGTCGGACTAAACCGATGTGACTGGTCCGTCGGACCGTTTTCATCGGTTCACCTCTGAAGTGCCGTACGGCCTGATATGTGTACACACCGTCAGTCCAAAATCCGATCAGGTCAGAACGCGGTGACGTCAAACACACGACGTGCTGAATAAAACGAAGTTCAATGCTTCCAAGCATGCGTCGACTTGATTCTGAGCATGCGCAGGTTTTGAACCGATGCTTTTCTGTACTAACCATCGGTTTGGTGCGATGGGGCAGCGGTCCATCGGTTCGGTTTTGAAGCATGTTTTAAAATTTTGGACCGAAGGAAAACAGACCGATGGCCTATACACACGGTTGGTTTGGTCCGATGAAACTGAACTTCGGTTCATTCTCATCGGTTTGGTCCGACCGTGTGTACGGGGCCTTAGGTGTAAAGGGGTTAACAACATCTGTCATGGGAGACCCCAGGATACATTTGGCTATTGAAATGGGTATACTGGTCTAGTATTCACAAATGTTTGGCCATGTACATAGTTTGTGTACTAAAAGGGGTACTTCATATGAGTTCAGGATTATTTCTGTTTCTTTTTAAAAAGATGATCAGCTTAGATAAACCATCAGTAATTTAATATTATTTCTACTACTGCATGTATGCACAGCAATACATATGGGTCGGTGGTTAAAAGCACAGGGGTACATTTAAAAACAATTAAACAGGCATTAAGTAGTTCTAAAAATGAGGCAATCTACACCAGGATTACGAGGCTTAATAGGGGTGCAAGAATGTTTAAATTACACAACCTTAGTGTTCTTTATGTTTTGGCCACTGGGTGGTGCTACTTTATTTAGGCAAAATATACTGTACCCTTTTAACATAATGTAAATAAACCAAACAAAAAGAGTAATGATAAACAATGATATTTAACAAATAAAAACAGGGACAAAAAAAATAATAATGAATTAAATAATAATAATAATAATAAATAAATTATTTATCAGTGTTCATCAACAGTCTCTCCTTCAACGGTTAAAGGAGAACTATACCCAAAGCTCATTTGGCTGTACTCCTCCTATGGATCACAGGAGTTTTGCACTCCTGTGATCCATACTGTGACTGAAGTCTACTCCCTACACCAATGTCAGTCCAGGCACCTCATCATCACGAGTCACGGCCACAGAGTCTGAATCCGCCAGGTGCCTGGACTGACACCCGGCTCAGCCTCCCAGAGAGCCAATGAGAACCTGAGATGAACGCTCTGCCTTCACATCCCAGCACTCCAGTGAACGAGGAGGGGGAAGAGCAGAGAGCTATGGCTGACAGTCTACAACTCTCTGCTCACGGAGCTCTGAAAACTGAGTGATTGGTGGCATTCGATCGCTCAGTTCTCAGTGAAGAAACCCCCGGGGGACAGCTGCAGCATCAGACCCATGCTGCATCCACCTAGGTAAGTATGATGGAGGAAAAAAAATAAACCTTTACTTCTCTTTTAAACTATTTTGTAATGAAAGGAATGTGCGTAATAAAAACTGATATTATTCATGATCACTTAAAATATGACGTAAACTGTGTAAAATTTGAAAGTACAATGCGCACACAATAGAAATATGTGTCATCTGTAGAGCCGAAAGTGACTCATTTACTGTGCTGACAGCGTTTTGTTTGCTCTCTTCCCCAGAACAAAGTTATTTTCCGTTTTCTCATATTTTAATGTGTAAATGAAAGATGTTTACACTCCACATTGTTCAAATTGACTTAAGCCATTTGCAGTCTATAAAGAGTGACACGGCAAGAAATTGTCAAGTGAAGTGCTGAAGGGAGAGTGTTATAATAGAACCCACCTGCCAGGCCTAGAAAAAGATCTAAGCACCATTATTTTGCAGAGACAGTCCTTGGATTTTAGCTTTAAACTCGGAAATGTTTTTAGAAAGTTTTACAGCAAAATTCTTATTTTCCTCAATGTTGTGTTCAGATTTTACCATGTTCATACCATGATGACTGCCTTAAACATAAACCCTTTTGCAGCAGACACACGACCATTTTTAATGGTCTTGAAAAGTTTTTTTCAACTCGATTATTGTTAAATCGGCTTTCCCTACACACGATCGTGAAAAAAAAAATGCTCTAGCAAAGCACGGTGACGTACAACACATACGATGGCACTATAAAAGGGAAGTTCCATTTGGATGGCACCACCCTTTGGGCTGATTTTGTGTTAGTAAAAGACGATTTGCGCTTTTCAGTCTGTTACAGCGTGATGAATGTGCTTACTCCATTACGAACGCTAGTTTTACCAGAATGAGCGCTCCCGTCTCATAACTTGCTTCTGAGCATGCGTGTTTTTTTCACGTCATTAACCACTTAAGACCCGGACCTTTAGGCAGGTAAAGGACCTGGCCAGTTTTTGTGATTCGGCACTGCGTCGCTTTAACTGACAATTGAGCGGTCGTGCGACATGGCTCCCAAACAAAATTGGCGTCCTTTTTTCCCCACAAATAGAGTTTTCTTTTGGTGGTATTTGATCACCTCTGCGTTTTTTATTTTTTGCGCTATAAACAAAAATAGAGCAACAATTTTGAAAAAAATTCAATATTTTTTACTTTTTGCTATAATAAATATCCCCCAAAAACATATAAAAAAAAATATTTTCCTCAGTTTAGGCCGATACGTATTCTTCTACCTATTTTTTGTAAAAAAAAATCGCAATAAGTGTTTATCGATTGGTTATGCGCAAAATTTATAGCGTTAACAAAATAGGGGATAGTTTTATTGCATTTTTATTTTTATTTTTTTACTACTAATGGCGGCAATCATCGATTTTTTCGTGACTGCAACATTATGGCGGACACTTCGGACAATTTTGACACATTTTTGGGACCATTGTAATTTTCACAGCAAAAAATGCATTAAAAATTGCAGTTTGGGAGTTAACCACAAGGGGGTGCTGGAGGGGTTAAGTGTGACCTCATCTGTGTTTCTAACTGTAGGGGGGTGTGACTGCAGGTGTGATGTCATTGATTGTGGTTCCCTATATTAGGGAACACACGATCGATGACGGCGCCACAGTGAAGAACGGGGAAGCTGTGTTTACACACAGCTCTCCCCGTTCTTCAGCCCCGTTCTTCAGCTCTGGGACTCCAGTGGTGATCGGGTCCGCGGGTCCTGCGGCCGCGGTCACGGAGCTTCGGACCGGGTCGCGGGCTGGGCACTTCAAGAGGACGTACATGTACGTGCTTGTGCCCAGCCGTGCCATTCTGCTGACATATATGTGCAAGAGGCGGTCCTTAAGTGGTTAAAGCCCACACACAACCATTTTATATGACGTTAAAAACAACAACGTGAAAATTTAGAGCATGTTCTAAATTTTTAATGGCCATTTTTTACGTTCGTGAAAAAATGCTTTGGAGCTCACACACGATCGTTTTTAATTTTACATCCCGAAAAACTGTTGTGTGTACGCGGCATTAAAGCAAAACTCCTGGATCTGTGGTTCTACATTGCTCATTTCCACTTCCCCATCAACTAAATGGAATAATTCTGCAAACATGTTTAGAATTTATTTTTTATTTTTGTGACTTAAAAAGTATTTTATTTGATGATTATGTGACTTCCCAGGTCCCTCCAGATGCCTTTATCCGGCCCTTGGGGCACTATTCATCCCACTAATATGAGACACCATTCTGTCCTCTAACACCAAAAATGGGGCAAAATTCTTGCCAGTGATACCAACAATGGGGCACTATTTCTCCCACAGATACCAACAATGGTGCACTATTCCTCCCCCTAATACCAAAGATGGAGCACTGTTTACTCCCACTGATGGGAAGGAAGGAAAACCCGTTTGTCGTCCCATGTGGAAAAGGGTTAGCAGCTTCCACAGGAACATTGGCATTGTGGCTGGTGAGGACCATTAGGTGAGCTTATGAAGCAAGAAACCTGGAACCACCATCAAATGTGAGAGCTCACTCGACAAGGAGCCTGGCGGCATCGTGGGTAGAGTTCAGGGATGAATCCCCAGAAATAATATGCAAAGCTGCAACGTGGTCTACAAATAGAACACGTTGGATTCACTATAAAGTAGATCCAGCAGCCTTAATTACTATACAGTTTGGTCGTTTTCTAATGACCGGAGTCGATAATTAATAAAATACCCTCTCTTGTGGTTTTTGTGGGCGTGCTACATTCCAGCGTTTGCTGTCATGCTTGTGTTGTTATACTTACCTGACGGTAATTTTTCTTTCCTGTTGCACTAGCACGGCAGCATAAAGGTCCGAGAATGCCACCTGGGGGGAGGAGACTCATTTATATATAGTATAATCAGTCCTGATTGGGTGAAGGGCGGAGCCTATATCTGTAAGTGTATGCTGTCATGCTTATGCATCAGGAAAGGAAAATTACCATCAAGTATATATAACATTTTTAGTTTTAAGGCTCTGTTTACACATGATGCGGCCGTGGCTCACAGTGTGTCCCTGTTCACCGATTCAGGTGTGAATCAGGTCCAAATTTTTGCCTGAATTCGCACCTGGACCAGGAGACGCAGAGAACCCTTTCCAAATGCGGACTACGGCCATCCCAGATCTGTGTGAACTGGCACCATTGAGAGCCGGTCACACTCTACTGTCATGAGAATTGGATGTGGAGAAATCCACATCCAATTGGCATATATGTGAACCTGGCCTTAAAGTGGAGTTCCACCTAAAAATAGAACTTCCGCTTAACCCACTCCTTGCCCCCTTACATGCCACATTTGGGGGCTTCAGGAGAAGGGGACTTCCTGTCCCATATCCTCCTTCCGCCGAGGGGCTGGAAAGGTGATTAGCTTAATCGCCTTTTCACAGCCCCTCCCTGTAGGCGAGCGCCTGTCCAACCGGACGGCGCCGCGCCGCTCGCGCATGCGCACTGCCGCTCGCGCATGCGCACTGCCGCTCGCGCATGCGCACTGCCGCTCGCGCATGCGCAGTGGGTGCCCGGCCGTGAAGCCGAAAGCTGTCACTGCCGGGTGCCCACACTAGGAATGAAGACGCCGGCCGGCGAGGGGGGGCGAGGAGCGGAGCCCCGGCCGGCGCGTCGCTGGAGCCGTGGAGCAGGTAAGTGTCTGTTTATTAAAAGCCAGCAGCTACACTTTTTGTAGCTGCTGACTTTTAATAAACTTAAAAAAAAAAAGGTGGAAAACCCCTTTAAGATACATTTTAGGAAAAAGTATTTTGATATTCAGTACAAGTATTCCTATAGGTATTTTTGGCCACCAGTTTCTCCCAGGACAGAACTGAGCATAGAAACACCACTTTGGCACTATTGAGAATTAGATTTAGAATAATTCATGAAAAATAGAGTTTTTGGTTCACTAAAGCATACAGGGGCATTGCAGTGACAATGAAATCAGGGTTCCTGTAACATCATGATGAGCAATGCATAGATGAGACATAACTTACTGTACAGATGAAATTGTTGCACACCCTTCATTTAAAGAGACGCACATGGATAATTCTCCAAAGGGACACAGGCAGTGAATTCTAAAGTATCCAAAACTAGAAAAAAGTCTTGGCAGTAGTAGGTATACTTGAGGCCGAGTACTCACGAGCAGACATGTCCGATGAAACCGGTCCGCGGACCGTTTTCATCGGACATGTCTGCCCGGGGACTTCTGTTCGATGGCTGTACACACCATCGAACAAAGGTCCGCACGTAAACAATACGCGGGGCGTGTCCGCGGTGTCGCCGCGTCGATGACGCGGTGTCGCCGCGACAATGACGCAGCGACGTGGGCGGCCTGCCTTTAAAATGCTTCCACGCATGCGTCTAAGTCATTCGACGCATGCGAGGGATGGCGGGCGGCCGGACATGTACGGTAGGTCTGTACAGACGACCGTACATGTCCGGGCGGACAGGTTTCCAGCGGACTGTTTTAAAGCAAGTCCAGGAAACAGTTGTCCGCTGGAAACCTGTCCGATCCGCCCGAAAATGGTCCGCTCGGGCCAACACACGGCCAAACATGTCTGCTGAAACTGGTCTGCGGACCAGTTTCAGCAGACATGTTTGGTCGTGAGTACGGGGCCTCAATGTTACACTTCGCATAATCCATTGTTCTTCTGAAGTAGGAAATAAGTTTGAAGTAAGGCTTGAAAGTTAGTAAAGTGGACCTATGAAAAATCTTATAAGTCTGCATGAAAAGTCTGGCATGTCACAATGTACAGCAACAATACCTAAATCCACCTAGGCTAAGAGCAGGAATTTGGGAGAATGATGTCTGCTGTAGATTGGGAAAAAGCAGACCTAAAATCTGCTTCTACAGCTTAATGTTGGTGGGTTATAGAGCATTTACAATATTTCCTTCAATGCAAAACAGATTGGGTAAAAAGCACGGTGCTACAAACAGGCCCGGATTTCCCACAAGGCCACTGAGGCCAGGCCTTGGGGCGGCAGGGCTCCAAGGGGTGGCAGTGGCATGGAGTGCCCCGACGCTCGGAAGATACAGTTAAGGGCGGTAAGTTATGGGGGAATTAACAAGTGATTGCGGCGATGTCGCCGAAATCACTTGTAAAATGTGTGCTCCCGTCCGTCCTCCCCTCTCCCCCCCACCCCACATACCTCTCTCTGCTGGCTCTGTCTTCGGGACTCCATCCTCCCCCCGGCCACCGAGTCTGTCTCCTGTCCCTGCTGCCGATGTACACAGTGAGAGGGGAGAGCTGTGCTATTCCCATCTCAGCTGTGACAGGAGTTCTAGCACAGTGCTAGGACTCTTGTTTTGGAGGTGACAGGGTCAATAAAGAGAACATGTCACCTCCAATTGCTATCACACAGGAAAAAACTATTTCCTGTGTGATAGCAAAAAAGTTAAGTGAAAAAAAATTGATAAAAAATAAATAATAAGAAATAATAATTAAATTAATAAAATAAAAAAGTAAAGAATAAGAAAAATAATAAGAAAATGATACAAAAATTTAAGAAAGTAAGCGACAAGCTACAAATAAATAAAAATAAAAAAAGTGATAAAAAAGTAAAAAACAAAACATATTTGATCTAACCGCGCCGCACATTCTCCGTTGATTTTTTTTGGGGGGGGGGGGGGGTTCGGTTGGCAGGGAGGGGGTGCATTGTGGAACCTGGCCTTGGGGCGGCAGGGAGAGAAAATCCGGCCCTGGCTACAAAACATACCTACTTTGAACTATAGTGTCCCACATACTAGTACCCCTTTGATACAACTTCATGTTTTGGAGTACCTTGTAGTCAAAGCCAGGGGTGAACTCCACCACCTGTATCATTCTGTAGCCCAGAGGTTGCTGGAAGTGGATCCAAGTCTGCCAAGCCACAGACCAGGTGCTACAAAGCCTATGACAGTTGTAGGAACAGAGAGAGCATTTTAAAGCTAGCAATTACAGACCATAAAATAAGCTGATTCAGGCATAGTGGGAAAGTAGTAAAAAAGATATAATGCAACCCTTGCTTGACAATTGAGATCAAACACTGTTCTATAAGCTTGTAATTTTTTAACATTTCATGACTAGAATTCATTGCCTAGATCATGCCTAAGCCAAATTTAAAAGCATTAGCATGAGTTTGTTAACTTAAAGTGATAATAAAGGCTCATATTTTTTTTTTAAATAACAAACATGTCATACTTGTGTTCTCTGTGCAACGGTTTTGTACAAAGAAGCCCGATACTCTTTTTG
Source organism: Rana temporaria (assembly GCF_905171775.1). Lineage (NCBI taxonomy): Eukaryota > Metazoa > Chordata > Amphibia > Anura > Ranidae > Rana > Rana temporaria. Next base: position 334,163,005 of record NC_053491.1, read on the forward strand.
GGTCCCTAATTGGGACTTCTGGCTTCTCCACTCTCCCTAGTGCCCCCAATGCAAGCTATTTGCTATAAGGACCCTTGTGCGTGCTCGCTCCCGAGCCCCGTTCTGTGTGTCCATAGGACTGACTGTGACAGCAATAAGAGCCTATGGCTCCCACTGCAATCTCTGAGGCAAAGAGGAGGCAGAGAGTAGGCACAGCAGCTGCTCTTGTGCACATTGATGGATTGGACTTGGGCTCAGGTAAGTATTAGGGGGGCTGGGGGGAGAGCTGCACATCAAAGGTTTTTCACCTTCATGCATAGAATGCATGAAAGTAAAAAACCTTCAACCACATTAATAATAGCCAATGACTAAATTTGAACACCTTTATAGTTTCTATTTACTTTTTATGCCTCCAGCCTGCATGTGATCACATGATCATGCTAACATGATCGGAAACCACTTTAATTGGAGGTCAGTGGGCACCCCAACTGTCAGTGACATTTGGGATTGGGACCCAACAACGCCATCCTCAATGGGAACCCATCACAATTTAGCAAATGTAATAATCTTAATGTCAACTTTTGAATTGTTATAATGCTTCAGCGTTATCTTTCAGGGATTGATTGATATTTATTGATTACTTGTGCTCTCCCCATCTAAAAGCAGAGGTGTCAGACTCAAAGGCCATCCTATCTACTGTCTCAACATTTCAAAAAATGTTCACAAAACAAATTTGCTGTCGTGAAAGAAAACAAAAGAGTGTAAAAATAGTCCTAAAGCCCAAGGGCAGCATAAGAAGAAGAAGAAAAAAAAAAAAAAAACCTTGCAGTTGTACAGCCTGCACTATGTGGGGTAAAAATGTATGTGTCTAGGGGCATAGATATAAGGTAAAATACCCATTTACACACTATGGGCCACAGACAGTGCCTGCAAAAACATGGCCTACATATCAGAGCTTGTATGCTTTCAACAAAACAAAGTTACTTAACAACAGTTGTACGAAGCAGCAAATTCGTCTTACACTATGGGGTTGATCTGCTAAAACTAGAGGGCCAGATCCACAGAGAGAGTACGCCGTCGTATCTACTGATACTCCGGCATACTTTCAAATTTCCCGTGTCGTATCTTTAGTTTGAATCCTCAAACCAAGATACAACGGCATCTGGGTTTGATCCGACAGGCGTACGGCTTCGTACGCCTTCGGATCGTAGATGCAATACTTCGGCGTCCGCTGGGTGGAGTTCGCGTCATTTTCCACTTCGGGTATGCAAATTAGCTATTTCCGACGATCCACGAACGTACGCGCGGCCGTCGCATTCTCTTACGTCGTCTCTAGTCGGCTTTTTCCGGCGTATAGTTAAAGATGGTATTTTGCGGCGTATAGTTAGACTTGCCATGTTAAGTATGGCCGTCGTTCCCGCGTCGAAATTTGTTTTTTTTTTTTTTTGCATAAGTCGTCCGTGAATCGGGATGGACGTAAGTCACGTCTAAGTTTAAAAAATAACGTCCTTGCGACAACATTTCGCGCAATGCACGTTGGGAAATTTCGAAACGGAGCATGCGCAGTTCATTCGGCGCGGGGACGCGCTTCATTTAAATGAATCACGCCCCCTAATCGCCGATTTGAATTCCGTCACCAGAGATACACTACGCCGCCGTAACTTGCGGTGCAAATTCTTTGAGGATTCAAAGCAGCCAAAAGTAAGTTACAGCGGCGTAGCGTATCTCACATACGCTGCGCCGGTGCCAAACTATGTGGAAGTGCAAAATTAGACGCAGCTCTGCAAGGAAACCAATCAGCTTCCAAGTTTTTGTCAAAGCTTTAGGCCCCTTTCACATGTGCGGACCCTATGTCCGCATTTTCATCCATCCGTTGCGGATGAAAACGGGACATACATTGGTCCCTATGTGATTGCGGGTGTCAGCGGATGCCCATAATCACCCGCCTCCGCAAAGCTCAGTTTTTTCGGACGGAAGAAAATCCGATTTTTCTTCCGTCTGGCGGATCGGATCGGGTGAACACGGACATACGGTCCGTGTTCATCCGATCCCCCCATAGGGGAGAGCGGAGGAAAGACAGGGCGGTCCCTGCACAGTGTGCGGGGACCGTCCTGTCAGCCGACGGCTCAGCGGGGATTTTACGGAGGATCCCCGCTGAGCTTGACAGACACACGGAGGTGGATCATTACTGATCCGCCCCGTGTGAAAGGGCCCTAATTGAAAAAGCTGAAGTTAGAAGCTGATTGGCTACCATGCACAGCTGCACCAGACTTCGCACTCTCCATTTTTAGTAAATCAGCCCTATTGTGTAATAAAGTTATTGTTGTTAAACTCCTTCATGAACTCCTGTAACTACTATCTCTCTTGACAGATCCAGATTAGAAATATTTAAGGCTGTAACATGACAAATCCATTATAACAGAAAAAAAAAAAAAAAGTCAATGTTTTTCCAAGACGGATATTTCCCTTTAAAGAAGAATCCTATCAGAGCTGAAGACATAAAATGATGGCCTGCCACTGTACGACATTGAAGCGTTTTATCTTCACTCAGCCGCAGCAAGGTCAGGCCCTGCTGCCTTCAAACTGTCTCCCTGCGGAAAGAAAAAATTACAGTATATATCTTCTGTATCATTACCCAGAGTGTCTCCCTTCCCCATGTGTGCAGTAATTGTCACCTCTCTGTGCTGCTCTACAATACATTTCCTCCATTAAGGAAGCTTTTCAATTATCTCTCAGGGTGTCACAAAGTGCAGACTACAAGCATGGTGACTTCCTTTTGGCTTAGCGACAACACAACACTAAAACATTATTTACCTTTCAAAGAAAATAAAGCATTGTCACAGTGAGTGCTTAAAAGGGAAAGCATTAATAGTGTTGCTAATATTCCAGTAAATCAAGGAAAATGTCAGCTCTGTATTAAAAGCTGCACATGCCCTAACTACTAATTGTACTTGTATTCATAGGGTAGACTACATAGGGCAGATCTGATGGGAGGAGAAGATAAAGGATAGTAAAACACACCCAGGCATTTGGTAGCTCTACTGCAGAACATGTAGGCCAGGACCACCCCTCCATCCAGGTCTACCCACTGAGAGCCACATCTTTAAAGTGGATCTGTTCCAGCAGGTTTACCCTAAAGTGATATTAAAGTGGTTGTAAAGCCAGAAGGATAACGTATCCCATTTATCCCATTTACGTTACACCGCCGCAGGTTTACAGCGTAAGTGCCTGATTCACAAAGCACTTACCTGTAAACTTGCGGCGGTGTAACGTAAATCCGCTTGGCGCAAGCCCGCCTAATTCAAATGGGGCGGGCACCATTTAAATTAGGCGCGTTCCCGCGCGGAACGTACTGCGCATGCACCGTCCGTCAAATTACCCGACGTGTATTGCGCTAAATGACGTCGCAAAGACGTCACTGGTTTCGACGTTAACGTAAATGGCGTCCAGCGCCATTCACGGACGACTTACGCAAACGACGTGAATTTTAAAATTTCGACGCGGGAACGACGGCCATACTTAACATAGAGGGCAGCCTTAGTTTTACGCGGCGTATCTCGACGGAAACAACGTAAATTTAGAGCGACGGGTAAAGCGTACATTCGTGAATCGCCGTAACTAGTCATTTGCATATTCTACGCCGACCGCAATGGAATCGCCACCTAGCGGCCGGGCCTAGAATTGCATCCTAAGATCCGACGGTGTAAGTCAATTACACCTGTCGGATCTTAGGTCTATCTATGCGTAACTGATTCTATGAATCAGCCGCATAGATACGACAATCGTATCTCTTTTGTGAATCTGGCCCTAAGTTCCTGAAGTCGCTCTCGAGTCTCGATATGTTTTATCCCCCAGACCTTTCACCATTTTTGTTACATGTCTCTGGACTCGTTCTATCTTATCAATATCTTTTTGTAAGTGAGGTATCCAGAACTGGACAGAGTATTCCAAATGAGGTCTCACCAGGGGAGGGCTGGCAGCCTTAGGCTTGTAGGGGGGGGGCACCAGTGCCCATCCAATGCAGCCTCATCAGTGCCCATCAATACAGCCTCATCAGTGCCCATAAATGCAGCCTCACCAATGTCCATCAATGCAGCCTCTGCCTGCCTTAGAGACTCCTGGGAGTTGTAGTTTGCTGCGATGCTCAGTTCCACCCACCTCCATCAGGAACTTGATCGTGGTCCAGACTACATATCCCAGAATGCAGTGCAGCAGCCAGCCAGCCATTCGTCAGTTGTCTTCTACCATCTACAGGAAAAACAAAAAATATAGCAGACAGGCAGAGCAGCCATTTTGAATATAAGGTAGGTGGCCTTGGAAACATTTTTCCACCCTGCCCCCCAGTCCGCCCCTGGGTCTCACTAAAGATCTGTCTATGGGAATCAGGACCTCCTGCCTCCTGCTGGTGATCCCTTTAGTGATGCATCCTAAAATTCTATTTGCTTTTCCCACTGTCTGGTCACACTGTTTGCTCATTTTGCAATCATCTGAAATAAGTACCCCCAAATCCTTTTCCTCTGTAGTGCTGGCTAAAACTGTACCCCCAATGTACTCTCTCAGGGGATTATTTTTCCATAGGTGCATTATTTTATGTTTAGAAACATTGAACTGCAGTCTCCACTGCTTTGACATCTTCCAGCAATGCCAAATCATGTTCCATGTTACAGATAACTCCAGAGATATCAAACCTATTACACACTTTTGTATCATTAGCAAAAAATACATACCTTGCCCAACAAACCTTTAGTTATATCACTTACATATAGATTAAATAGAACAGGACCCATTACAGAGCCTTGTGGTACACCACTAGTGACTGGTCTCTCTTCTGAGTAAACCCCATTTACAACCACAGTCTGGGATCTATCTTTTCGCCAACTGCATATCCACTGAACCACCCAAGGGTTAAACCCTAGCTTGTACAACTTTTGTATTAGATCATTATGTGGAACAGTATCAAATGCCTTGCTGAAATCAAAATATGCTATGTGCACAGCCTAGGGTGACCACATTTCCAAACTACCTTTCAGGGACACCCTCCCTTCCCAAAAATCAGCTTGTGCTGTAAGGAATCACAGCACAGTGATTGGACACAAGAGGCGGGATTTATGATTTCTCCAATCAAAAGCAGGGGGCGGGATTGTGCTCCTCCAGGCATTCCCGGCCAGGACAAGTACTGTCAGTGAGTAAAGTGGTGATGTGGCAGCCTTTTTTGGGGGCATCGGGTTGGCCTGGGGGGTGGCTGTGTCAGTTTCATTCCGGGACACTGTATTGTCCTGGAATAAATGGCCCCCGGGACATACCTGCAAAATGCGGGACTGTCCCGGGCAATCCGGGACACGTGGTCACCCTAGCACAGCCCCACCCTGGTCCAAAACATTGGTAATATAGTCAGCTATTTCTCACACTCGTGCAATTGCAATACAGCATTGCCTTGATGAAAAACTGAACAGGTAGACTGTGCACCCTGTTTGACTTTTGAGTTATAGTCACTCTTGACTAGAGTCCTTCCTCAGATGTAATGCCGCGTACACACGATCATTTTTCAGCATGAAAAAAAACTTTGTTTTTCAGCATGTCGAAAAAACGACGTTTTCCCAACTTCATCATTAAAACTATGTTGCCCACACACCATCATTTAAAAAAAAAATGATCTAGCAAAGCGCGGTGACGTACAACACGTACAACGGCACTATAAAGGGGAAGTTCCATTCGCCTTTGGGCTGCTTTAGCCGATTCCGTGTTAGTAAAAAACGATTTGCGCTTTTTTGTCTGTTACAGCGTGATGAATGTGCTTACTCCATTATGAATGGTAGTTTTACCAGAACGAACGCTCCCATCTCATAACTTGCTTCTGGGCATGCGTGGGTTTTTTACGTAGTTTTAGCCCACACACGATCATTTTTTACAACCCGAAAAACGACATCGTTTAAAACGACGTTAAAAAATGCAGCATGTTCGGAAAAAAAAATTGTCGTTTTTCAGAACCTAAAAAATGATGTGAAGCCCACACACGATCATTTTAAATGACGTTTTTGAAAAACAAAGTTTTTTTCATGCCGAAAAATGATCGTGTGTACGCGGCATAAGAGGTATTATGAACTTCTATCAACACAATGTTCATTGTACTTGATATCCACTTCCCCAGGGAGCCCCAAATGTGCAGCTGTCTGCTAGGACCCAAACCTACAACCCCCTATCCACCAATAGGCCATTCAAAGGGGTCCAATCCACACAAATACAGTGAAATTAAAAGCGTTTTACATTTAAAGACGTAAACATTTTTCCTTCTAACAACTTGGGGCCAGATCCACAAATGAATTACGCCGGCGTATCTATGGATACGCCGCGTAATTTTTAAAAAGCCCCGTCGTATCTTTGTTTTGTATCCACAAAACAAGATACGACTGAATCTTGGCTCGATCCGACAGGCGTTGCTTAGTACGCCGTCGGATCGTAGGTGCATATTTACGCTGGCCGCTAGGTGGCGTTTCCGTCAAATTCCGCGTCGAGTATGCAAATTAGCTAGATACGGCGATCCACGAACGTATGTCCGGCCGGCGCATTTTTTTACGTCGTTTCCGTAAGGCTTTTTCCGGCGTATAGTTACCCCTGCTATATGAGGCGTATCCTATGTTAAGTATGGCCGTCGTTCCTGCATCGAATTTTGAAAATTGTACGTTGTTTGCGTAAGTCATTCGCGAATAGGGCTTTGCATACAATGACGTCAACGTCGTAAGCATTGGCTTGTTACGGGTTATTTCGAGCATGCGCACTGGGATACCCCCACGAACGGCGCATGCGCAGTTAAAAAAAACGTCATTTATGTCGGGTCAAGACGTATTAACATAAAACACAACCCCATCACATACATTTGAATTGCGTGCCCTTACGCCGCCTAAGTTACACTACGCCACCGTAACTTACGGCGGAAATTCTTTCAGGATACAAAAAAAACCTGTAAGTTACGGCGGCGTAGCGTATCACAGATACGCTACGCCGGACAGAAGAATGCGCCGCGCTACTTGGTCTATTATATTTAGTACACACAATTTTAATTAGTATACTTTAAACACAAAACTGCTTTTATTGGTTGGGTTTGAAAATCATGCAGGTTTATGTAACGAAACATGTGGAAGGCACATTAAGGAAACGTTTATACATTTAGAAGTTATGTATAACTACTCAGCATGCGTAAATAGTTCTTGGTTTACAAACTCGAAAAAGCCTCGTTTAGACTGGAGATCACTTTATAGGGGGACTAAACATAGATCACACATTTTACATTAACAGTATTATTTACAAGCAGAACTGAAGTAAACCATTTTTTTTATGTTGGCTCTGATCGGTGCAAAGCAGTAAAAAGGGTGAAGCAGCATAGTGGTTAAAGCCACTGTAAGGCCTTACCAGATATTTTTTGCCCTCATTAGCTTTTTTTTTTTTGGCTTAAAGGAGTTCTCTGACCTAAAACTTTTAAACCCGCGCTGTGCCCGGGCTGTAAAAAATAGAAAATAAACTGTCACTTACCTGCCTACGATCCCCCGTTGTTCCGATATCGCCGTCCCGTTCTCCGGTCCCGGGCCCCTTCCGCTTCCTGTGTGTCGGTGACTCATAGTGCGCTCAGCCTATCAGCGGCCGCAGCAATGTCCCGTCGCGGCCACTGATAGGCTGAGCGCACTATGAGTCACCGACACACAGGAAGCGGAAGAGACCGGGACCGGAGAACGGGACGGCGATATCGGAACAACGGGGGATCGTAGGCAGGTAAGTGACAGTTTATTTTCTATTTTTTTACAGCCCGGGCACAGCGCGGGTTAAAAGTTTTAGGTCAGAGAACTCCTTTAAAGCAGCAACCTGGGCTAAAGACAAGTCATCCACAAGGCAAACTAAAGCAGGAGGCAAAGGGCAAATGAATGTCTAGCAGGCCTAGCTACATCCTTCCATCATCCTCCTGCAGTAAACCTGGGAGATAGCAAAAGTGCACAAAGCTGTGCACCTGCCAGTAATTTCTCAATGATGAATGTACAATACTTGTAGACAAGTGGTGTCAGATGGGGCCATGCCAGTACAGACAATTGGAGAGAGTGGCTTCTTGTGTGCCTAGTTCAATCCTTGTCAATGTCACATGGAAAGATGGGGGGCCAAAGCTGTTACATTGCCTGAGACCCCATTCTTATTTCCCCTTGGCAGGAACAACTGAAGTCTTTTTTTTTTACTTTAGGTCCATTTTAAACTGTATATATATATGGTCACATTTAAATTCTGTATTAAATAATAATAAAAAAAAATGATAAAGTGCCAAGCCAACTCCAGCAATTCAGTGAAATTGATAGCATTATATGTGTTATTAGATAAAACAGCAGCTGCCCTATTAAGTGAAAAACTGATGATGCACTTCCTGCGAAATGCATTGAGGGTGTGCAGTCGCCAACTTGACGTCCCATCCGGTGGGAGACCGGCATCATTTCCTGCCAGTAAAATGTAAGTCGGCTTGGCTGTGTGGCAGAGAATTGTTGAGGGGCTGTCTGTGTTGGTGCTTAACTGAAGCAACCTTAAAATGTAAGTGCAATATACTGTATGTACATCTTTTTAGTGAATATTAACAAAAATACTACACTATATAACCTATTATTCTTTCTGGAATTGGCTCATTGTCCACCGAAAGGACCTCTTGGGGATCATTTGAATATGCTGTACCCATTATTGTTCTTGAAAGTGACGAGAGGAAATACTATTGGATTTACGTGAAAAGCGAGTTATGCCGCGTACACGCGATCGGTCAATCCGATGAGAACAGTCTGATGGACCGTTTCATCAGATCAAACCGATCGTGTGTAGGCCCCATCGGTTATTTATCCATCGGTTAAAAAATGTGAAACTTGCTTTTAAATTAACCAATGGAAACCTAACCGATAGGAAAAAAATTATCGTTTGTAGGCACGTCCATCGGTTAAAAATCCATGCATGCTCAGAATCAAGTCGAAGCATGCTTGGAAGCATTGAACTTAATTTTTTTCAGCACGTCGTTGTGTTTTACGTCACCGCGTTCTGACACAATGTTTTTTTTATCTGATGGTGTGTAGGCACGACTGATCATCAGTCAGCTTCATCGGTTAACTGATGGAAAAATCCATCAGACCGTTCTCATCGGATTGAGCGATCGTGTGTACAGGGCATAAGGCCTCATATGGCCATCTGTGGTTGGTATGAATGAATGAAGAATTTATATAGTGCGGCACATGCGAACTGAATCGCCTCTGGGCGCTGGTTGTTCCTGTCTCCTTTGATATCAAAAGAGATGAGTTTTGATCTTTCTCCTGAAGGCTAGGTGGTTCTCCTCCAACCGAATGCTGGTTGGTAAAGCGTTTCATAGTCTGGGACCTTGGACCGCGAATCTTCTTTCTCCTTTGGACTTGTAATTAGCTTTCGGTTTTTGGTTGGTGGATCGCAGAACGCGATTGGAGTTGTGAGCCTTTATTTTGTCGCATAAATAATGGGGAGCATTCCCATGGATACATCTATGCGTTAGAGAGAGTGCTTTAAAGACAATTCTGTCTTTTATTGGCAACCAGTGAAGAGTTCTCAGTGAAGGTGAGATTGATTCCCATGGTTTTTTCCCAGTCACAAGTCTGGCGGCCGTATTTTGAACGACTTGCAGACGAGCGATTTGGTACTTTGGGAGTCCGAGGTAGAGGGCGTTTGCATAATCCAATCTGGAGTTTACAATCGCTCCCACCACGGCCGCTATGTCTTCTTTGGGAATAAAAGGAGTGAGTTTGCGTAGTAGGCGCAGCAGATGGTGAGATCCGCTGACTACTGACCCTATATGTGCGTCCATTGTCATGTAGGAGTCAAAGATGACCCCGAGACTTTTGACTTTGGCGCTAGGGGTGATGATTTTGCCCAGAATGGGCGGGGGTATCCAAGTTGTTGCAGGTTGATTCATGCGCTTGGCGTGAAACAGGAGAAGTTCTGTTTTCGCTCCGTTGAGTTTAAGATAACTCTTTGTCATCCAGTCCTCTATCAAAGAGAGGTATGTCTCTAGATTGAGATGGTGATCCTTTTTGTTGCAAATGCGGAAATACAGTTGCGTGTCGTCAGCATATGAGTGATAAAGCAGTTTTTGGCTGCTAATGATTTTAAAGAGGGGACGAAGATAGATGTTAAACAGCACCGGTGATAGAGGCGATCATTGAGGGACTACGTGCGATACCGTGCGTTTCTCAGAAGTGAAAGGTCCCAATTTCACTGTTTGTGATCGGTTTTCCAAAAAAGAGGAGAACCAAGATAAATCACCTTCTGCGACTTTGGCTACGTCCGCTAGCCGAGTTAGTAATAGTTTGTGGTCTACAGTGTCAAAGGCCGCGCTTAGGTCCAGCAGAACCAGGAGACAAGATTCTCCTTCGTCTGCGGCCTCGAGAGCGTCATCCCATATTTTGAGCAATGCTGTTTCCGTACCGTGTCCGGGACGGAAGCCAGATTGAAATGGATCAAGTAGGTTGTGGGTATCTAGATGCTGTTGCAGCTGTTGTACCACTACTTTCTCCATGACCTTGGAGAGAACGTTTAGGCCTGTTATGGGACGGCGATGAAGTGGGTCCTTGGGGTCTAAGGTGGGTTTCTTCAAGATGGGTTGGATTATGCCCTCTTTCAGCTGGGAGGGCACCATGCCCTCCTTGAACGAGTGGTTTATAAGCTGCGTGATAGGAGGTGCCAAGATGTCGGCGCATTCCTTCAGCAGTTTGGTGGGGATGATATCATTTGGCGCGGTGCTGTTTCGCAGGGTACCGATGATATTTTTAGTGGCATTGATGGAGATGGGATCTAGAGTGAACTTTCCTGATTGTGGTGAATTTCTGTGGGTGTTGTGTGAGTAATTGCGGGGGGGGGGGTTGAGGGGGGTAATCCGACAATTCATTGCAAAATTCTTGGGTGTCAGAATTGGGGGCGGTTTAGGGCGCTGTTGATAGCCTTGGAAAAATAAATTTTCTTGGCTTTGAAGATTTCTTTATGATATTTTCTTGTCGTGGCCTTGTAGGTGATGAGGTTTTCTTCTGAGGAGCTTCTTTTCCAGGCGGCTTCCGCCCTTCTGCGCTCTTGCTTCAGTAACGACAGCTGGTTGTTAAACCAGCTTGAGGTATTTTTTCGGATGCAGGTTTTCGTTTTGGCGCTATTAAGTCGGCTGACTGTAATAGGGCTGTGTTTATGGCATCCAGTGTTTCTAAGGTCGTTTGATGAGGTTGAATTGTTTTTACTTTTTCCCTTAATGTGGTTTTGAAGAGTTCCGAATGGAGCTTCTTCTGACATCTAGTCCAGTGTGTTGTCACTGGTTTTGATGTCTTTGTTAAGGGGGGGATTTTGGAAATTCGGAAATAATTGCATGGTGATCTGTCCATGGCAACGGTTTCATTTTCCAAAATGTTTATTTCCAGATTTTGCCTGAAAATAAGATCGAGCGTGTGACCTGAAGTATGTGTGGGCCCAAATACTAATTGCTGCAGCCCTAATCCTTCCAGGTGGTTGATACAGGCGTCGGCCACGGGGTCTTGTGAGGAGTTGGCCCAAAGGTTGAAATCCCCGAGCAGCAAAAGGTGTTTGCTGTTAAGGGTGTAAGTGGAGATAAAGTCCGTCAATGATGGCAGAAAAAGGAAAATTTATTATCATACTTACCGTAATTTTCCTTTCCTGATGGACTCCATGGCAGCCTACGTGTGGGTTAATCCCGCCTCCTCTCCAATGTGATAGGACCCCATACCCATAAAAGTTAACTCACCAATAGACTCAGTGTTCCGTAACTATCCGACTCCATAATTTCAGGGTGGGAACTCCGTCTGCCATGGAGTCCATCAGGAAAGGAAAATTACGGTAAGTATGATAATAAATTTTCCTTTTTCCTGACTGACTCCATGGCAGCCTACGTGTGGGAAATAACTAGCCAACACACGGGTGGGTATGCTGAACAGAAATATATTTAATTTGTCCCGTCAGCCGACAAGACTGATAAACCAAATTTACAGAAGACAGTGCTGCAGGTTCAACACAGTAATGGGACATAAAGGTGTTTATAGAAGACCAAGAGGCCGCTCTACAAATAACGTCTGGCGCCACATGACGGGCTGCTGCCCAGGAAGCTGCCATCCCTCTCGTGGAGTGAGCTGTTACCGCCTGCGGAGGAGCCAAGCCCTTTGCACAATAAGCCTGTTGTATCGTCTGGACGATCCAGGATGCGATTGTTCTTGAAGATGCCTTTTTCCCTTTGTTCTTGCCTGAATGCAGGACGAACAGGTGATCAGAACGTCTGAATGTAGATGTAACTTGAAGATATTCAGTGAGTATCTTGCCCATATCCAGAGGGTGAGTCTCATCAGAATCTGGGTTTTTAAAGGTAGGGAGAACTACTTCCTGATTCTCATGGAAAAACCGACGAGACCTTTGGTTTGGAGCCCAGCATAGGTATCAGAACCACTCTGTCTGGAAAAAGGTGAGAAATGGCTCTTTGTGACCCAGAAAACTGATCTCGGACACTCTCTTGGCCGAGGTGATGGCTACCAAAAAGGCTACTTTGGCTGAAAAGCTTCTTCAACGAGGACGGGGAGGGCCCCGACATACTAAGTCCATTCAAAAAGTCAAGAACTAACGGGAGATCCCATTTGGGGAATCTTGGCTTCCTCAGAGGTCTCAATCTTGAAGCTCCACGAAAAAACTGTTTGATTAGTGGATGGGTTGCCCAATGAATTCCAGAAAAGGCTGAAAGTGCTGAGATTTGAACTCTTAGTGAGCTTACAGACAGGGGTAGGTCTAGCCCTGATTGAAGAAAGCTTAGGATGTTTTGGATTTCTGGGTTCTTGAAGGAACTGCCCGCGGTTAAAGAAAATTCCACAAACTTAGACCATATTCTACCGTACACTTTATTTGTGCTTCCTTTCCTTGAGCTCATAAGGGTAGAGATCACCCGAGAGGCGCAGCCAAGGGATTCTAGCCTTTCCCCTTTCAAGAACCAGACCGCTAGTTTCATTTGAGCCGGACAGGGATGGAGGAGTGTCCCCTGGGAGAGAAGGTCTGGTCTGCATGGTATTGGAATTGGGTCCTGAAGACTCAGCTGAACCAGAAGAGGGAACCATGGCCTGTTCGGCCAGTATGGAGCCACATTGTGATTTCCACTTCTTCCGCTAGAAGTCTCTTCAGGAATTTTAGAATTATTGGGATCGGGGGAAAGGCATACGCCCTCTGAAACCGCCACCAATCCGTTAGGGCATCTGTCCCGATTGCCTGGCTGTAGTAACCCCTCGTGTAGAATTTCTTCAATTTGGCATTGTTCGGGGAAGCAAAGAGATCCACTTGGGGATTGACTCCAGGGATAATATCCAACGGAAGGACTGATCGTGGAGAGACCATTCGTTGACGTCCACCTGAGTTCGTGACAGGAAATCCGCCTGGGAGTTCTGAATGCCTGGAATGAAAACAGCCGTCAGGTTGACCAGGTTCACTTGGGCCCATTTCATAATGGGCTCTACTTCCTGGAGAAGGGATGAGCTCCGAGTCCCGCCTTGTCTCTTGACATATGATACTGCTGTGGTGTTGTCCATCCTTAGAATTACTGACTTTCCCTTCAGCAGTTGTGAAAAGGACTGTAGGGCACACCAGGCCGCTCGAAGCTCCAGGGTGTTCGAGCCTGGATTGTGGAGGCGAGCGTCCCACCTGCCTTGCGCCATGCTTGTGCCGCATAAGGCCCCCCAACCGGAGCCACTGGCATCTGTTGTCACTGTGACCCACGAAACTGGAGCGATGGAGTGACAATTCAGCAGATTCTTCGGTTGAAGCCACCAGAAGAGGCTTGCCCCTCATTGACGTTGAAATGTGGATCCGTTGACTCATGCTCCCTGATTTCCACTGCCTGAGAAAGCCGGATTGGAAGGGACGTAGCCTCCAAAGCGCCCATTTCACCATTGGTGTTGTGGATACCATTGTCCCAATGATCTTCAAGCATTGATGAGCTCTTAGGTGGCGAGTACTCAAGGCCCGGGAAATCCTCCCTGAATTACCGGAATCTTCTCTACTGGTAGGGAGATGGTCTTCCTTACCGTGTCGAATTGAGCTCCCAGATAGGTTAGACACTGAGTTGGCTCTAGGTGGCTTTTTGCCAGGTTCAGGAGCCACCCGAATTCGGACAAGGTCGAGATGACCTGATCTCTCTGTGCCAGGAGAAGGGTTTTGTCTTGGGACAAGACCAGGAGATCGTCCAGATAATGGTACAACGAATCTTCTTCAGCCTGATGAGGGCTACCAGTGCCAAAAGA